>NC_137782.1:100609079-100867237 GCF_963455305.1 Plecotus auritus
ACTGCCTTCCCCTGCAGGACTGGTCCCCACCAACTGCCCTCCCCTGCTGGCATGGTTGCCCCCAACTGCCCTTCCCTGCCAGCCTGATCACCCCTAACTGCCTCTGCCTGCCTGATCACTCCTAACAGCCCTCCTCTGCCAGCCTGATCTCGCCCCCAACTTTCCTCCTTTGCTGGCAAATTTGGTTCTGATTGGTCGGTTTCTTTTTTTTAAAAATATATTTTATTGATTTTTCACAGAGAGGAAGGGAGAAGGATAGAGAGCCAGAAACATCGATGAGAGAGAAACATCGATCAGTTGCCTCCTGCACACCTCCCACCGGGGATGTGCCCGCAACCAAGGTACATGCCCTTGACCAGAATCAAACCTGGGACCATTCAGTCCACAGGCTGACGCTCTATCCAATGTGCCATACTGGTTAGGGCTGATTGGTCGGTTTCTATGCCAGTCAGCATCAAAAACTCCACCTCCTAGGCAGCCATTGGCTCCTCGCAATTCACCCAGATTTAGTTCTGATTGGTCGGTTTCTATGCCAGTCAGCATCTCTGGGCCTATCTCCAGGCCTGATCTTAGAGGCACGGCTGATTAGCAGCTGCCCCAGGCTGTTGGTGAGCAGCTGTACTGCTGACCTCTGAGAGAGAGAGAGAGGCTTGGCTGCTGGCGAGGGAGAGAGAAGCAGGGTGTGATCACCCTGCTTCTCTATCCAGGCTTCGCCAGCAGCCGCTGCCACTGCTGATGAGCCCCACCTCTCTCTCTCTGAGAAGTAAGCAGTTCAGCCCATTCACCTGCTGCACGCACATCCTGGTGAACGGTCAAGCCTCCCAGTTGTTGCAGATGTGACGGACCCAGGGTTTTTATATATTAGGATAATACAACTTAAAATTTCAAAACACTTACTATTCAAACCAAGAACCTCTAACAACTAAATTTCTAAAACTTTCAACCCTTTGAGAAGCTAAATGAACTCAAATCTATTTGCCTCTTTCATTACCCCTATGATAATAGGCTTACCCTTTGTCATTTTAATTATATTTCCAAATATGCTCTTTCCATCAACTACATAGCTTGTATTAATAACCTCCTAGTCACAATTCAACAATGACTTATTCATTAACAACAACATGAATAATAATTCATAGTAAAAAGGGCCACACTTGAAAGCTTATATTAATCTTACTAATTATATGTTTTGGTTTAACAAACATTAGATCTTTTAGCCCATTCATTTACTCCTACTGCTCAACTCTCAATGAACCTTGGAATAGCTTTCCCTCTACTAGTATGAGCTCACAGTAATTTTTGGCTTTTGACATGAAACCAAAGCACACTTGCACACTTTTTACTACGAAGAACCCCAATTCCCTTTATCTCCATATTAGTAATCCTCAAGACAATCAGTCTATTCATGCAACCAATAGTACTAGCAGTACAACTGACAGCCAACATTACTGCAGATCACCTACTTATCCACTTAATGGGAGAGCAACCCCAGCTGTAATAAGCATTAGTATAACCAGCGCCCTCATGACATTGATTGTTCTTATCCTATTAACTATTCTAGAATTTGCAAGTAGCTCTAATTAAAGCTTATGTATTCACCTTACTGGTTAGTCTTCATCTTCATGACAATGGTTAGTGACCCACCAAATGCACGCATACCACATAATCATCTCAAGCCCTATGACTTACAGGAGCCCTATCAGCCCTCATCATAACAGCAGGCTTAGTTATATGATTTCACTTTAACTCACCATTATTATTAACTGTAGATCTGGTTACTAATATATTAACCATTTACCAGTGATGATGAGATATTGTTTGAGAAAGCACATTTTAAGGCCATCATACACCAATTGTACAAGAAGGACTCTATTACAACATAACTTTTTGATTTATCGTCTCTGAAGTATTTTTCTTTTCAGGATTTTTCTGAGTTTTCTATCATTCAAAGCTAGTCCATACTCCAGAACTAGGTGATTATTGATCCCCATCAGGCATCAACCCTCTTAATCCCTTAGAAGTACCTCATCTACATACATCTGCTCTGGCATCTCTATCACTTCAGCTCATTATAGTTTAATATTAGGGAGTTGCAAGCACATGGTTCAACACTATTCATTATGATTTGTGTAGCCTTGTACTTCACATTACTTCAAACCTCAGAATACCACGAAACATCATTTTCTATCTCAGACAGTGTCTACAGGTCAACGTCCTTTATAGCCACAGGCTTTATTGGCTCTACTTTCCTTATTGTATGCCTCCTACAACAACTAAAATTCCATGTCACATCTCATCATTTTGAATTTGAAGCTGCTGCCTGATAATGACACCTTGTAGATGTCATATGACTACTCTAATATGTCCCTATTTATCGAGGAGGATCCTATTCTTTTAGTATTAATTAGTACAACTGACTTCCAATTTTTACTAGTTTTGGTAAAATCCAAAAAAGAATAATTAACCTTGTACTTACTTTATTTATCAATACTAGCATCTTTACTTGTAATAATCACATTTTATCTTCCCTAAACAAATGTTTATGCCAAAAAATCAAGCCCTTATGAATGTGGTTTTGACCCAAGAAATGCTAAAGGGGCTGTTGTAAAAAAAAGAAATAGAAAGAGAAGGAGGAACACAGGCTTAAAGAATAAAAATGGTAACAAACAAGTACCTATCAAGTACCTTAAATGTAAATGGATTAAATGCTCCAATCAAAAGACACAAGGTAGCTAAATGAATACAAAAACATGACCTATATATATATGCTGTCTACAAGACACCCACCTTAGAAAAAAGGACTCACACAAACTGAAAGTGAAGAGATGGGAAAAAAATTCCAGGAAAATAGAAATGAAAAGAAAGCTGGGGTAGCAATACTCATATCTGACAAAATAGACTTCAAAGTGAAGGCCATAATAAGAGATAATGAAGGCCCCTCCATAACACTAAAGGGATTGATACAACAAGAAAATATAACTCTCATAAACATGTATGCACCCAATACAGAAGCACCCGAGTACATAAAAAAAAACTCCTGGATGAGATCAATAGTAATACAATCATAGTAGGCGACTTTAACACCCCACTGACATCACAGGATAGATATTCTAGACAAAAAAAATCAATAAAGAAATAGCGACATTAAGTGACACACTAGATCACATGGAATTAATTGACATTTTCAGGACATTTCATTCTAAACCTAAAGAATATACATTCTTCTCAAGTGCACATGGGACATTTTTGAAGATAGGCCACGTGTTAGGACACAAGCTAAGTCTCTACAAATTCAAGAATATTGAAATAATATCAAGCATCTTCTCAGACCACAATGGCATGAAATTAAAAATCAGCTACAATAAAAACACTCAAAAACAATCAAACACATGTAGACCAAATAGCATGCTATTAAATAATAAATGGGCTACCAAAGAGATCAAAGAAGAAATAAAACACATACTGGAAACAAATGAAAGTGAACACACAACAAACCCAAATCTATGGGACACAGCAAAAGCAGCCTTAAGAGGGAGGTTCATAGCACTACTGGCCAACCTAAAAAAAATAAATAAAAAAAAATAAGAAGAAAGAAAGAAAGAAAGAAAGACTTGTAATCAGTTATATAACCCTAAAACTTAAAGAATTAGAAAGAGAACAACAAGAAAAGACCAGAGTAAGTAGAAAGAAGGAAATACTAAAGATCAGAGTAGAAATAAATGACATAGGGTCTAAAACAAAACAAAACAAACCAACAAAAGATCAATAAAACCAAGAGCTGGTTCTTTGAAAGGATAAACAAGATTGATGAACTTTGAGCCAGAATCATCAAGAAATAGAGAGAGCCCAAATAAATAAAATTAGAAATGAAAAAGGTGAATTAACCACTGACCCCACATAAATACAAAGAATCATAAAAAATACTATGAATGCCTTTATTCCAAAGTAATGGAATAAAGGACCTGGACAAAATGGACATATTCTTAGAAAAATTCCAATCTTCCAAAACTCAATCAGGAAGAATCAGAAAATTCTGATAGGCCAATAATGACTGATGAAATTGAAGCAATAATAATAATAATAATAATAATAATAATAATAAAAACTTCCAGAAAACAGAAGCCCTGGCCTAGATGGCTTCACAGGGGAGTTTTAGCAAACATTCTAAGAGCTAACACCTGTACTCCTCAAACTATTGCAAAAAATTTAAGAAGGAACACTTTGAAGCTCTTTCTATGAGACCAGCATTAACTTAATTCCAAAACCAGATAAAGACACTGCAGAGAAAAAGAACTACAAACCAATATCCCTGATGAACATAGATGCTAAAATCCTCAACAAAATATTAGCAAATTGGATCCAGCAATGCATCAAAAAGATCATTCACCATGACCAAGTGGGATTTTTCCACTTGGGTATGGAAGCTGGTACAATATTCACAAATCAATAAACGTGTTGCATCACAGAAACAGATTGCAAGACAAAAATCACATGATCATATCAACTGATGCAGAAAAAGCATTTAACAAAATCCAACACCCTTTCTTGATAAAAACTCTTGGCAAAGTGAGAATAGAGGGATCATATCTCAACATAATAAAAGCAATATATGACAAGACTACATCATACTCAATGAAAAAAACTAAAACCATTTTTCCTAAGAACAAGAACAAGATATGGATGCTGTCTTTCACCACTCTTGTTCAACTTAGTATTAGAAGCCCTAACCATAGCAATTAGACAATAAAAAGAAATAAAAGGCATCTAAGTTGGAAAGGAGAAAATAAACTGTCATTATTCGCAGATGACATTATATTGTACATAGAAAACCCTAAAGACTCCATCAAAAAATGACTATATTCAATACATAAATTCAGAAATGTAGCAGGATACAAAATTAACACCCAGAAATTGATGGCATTTTTATACACCAACAATGAACTCCCACAAAGAAAAAGCAAGAAAACAATCCCATTTACCAAAATACTTTTTAACAAAAAATTAAGATAATTAGGAATAAACTTAACCAAGGAGGTAAAAGACCTGTACTAAGAAAACTATAGGACATTGAAATAAGAGATAAGGAAGATATAAACAAGTGTAAGAATATACCATGTTCATGGATTGGTAGAATCAACATATTAAAATATTCAGACTACCCAAAGTAATCTATAGATTCAATACAATTCCTAGTAAAATACCAAATACCTATTAAAATACAAGGAAAGTGAAAGAGAAACAGCACCAGCCCTGGCCTGGCGGTTCCACCGCCCCCTCTGCCCTCCCACTGCAGGCAGGAGCAGCACATCTCCAGTACTAATTATTTTTAAAACTCTTTTTGTAAAGAGAGAGATTAAATTTTGGAGGTATTTCAGGATCCATTGGAATAACTTAAGTCATTTTTCAGTCAATTAAAAAGTCTCTTAAATTTTAAATATGAAAAGGTTCTAAAACAAGCTTCTATAATAATAAAAGCTTAATATGCTAATTAGAGCAGACATCCTTCCAGACAACCTTCCCGATTAACAAAGGGCTGCAAGGGAAGCCTGGGTTCCAGGTGCCAGAAGGAAGCCAGTGCCGGCAGCCGGGGGAAGAAAGGCCTACTCTTGTATGAATTTTGTGCATGGGGCCTCTAGTAATTATTATGATATACATTTTGTAAAAACTGGGTAAGACATCAGTTAAACTTTAAAATAGTGTTAGTATTAAATATTTTATCCAGACTACAAGATTTTCTTTAATTTACATAAGTATTTAATTTTTTAGGCCAGTAAATGATTATATCCTGTAATGCCATTTGGAGAGAGAAAATGCACAACACATAATACAAAGATGAATACATATCATACAAATGCTACAGACCATATACATAATTCAAGAGTAATTCACCTTTTTTCCTTAAATATATATTTCCATATTTTTTAATCCTGAGCAGCGAGGATATTTTTTTTTCATTGATTTTTAGAGAATGGGAGAAGTGAGGGGGGGAGAGAGGGAAACATCAATGTGACAGAGACACATCTATTGGTTGTCTCCCACACATGCCCTGACTGAAAGTGGGATCCGACCTGCAGCCCAGATACATGCCCTTGACTGGGAATCAAACCTGCAACCCTCTGATGCATAGGACAATGCATTAACCACTGAGCGCACCAGACATGGCTGTATTTTCATTTTTAAAATTAAAAGTAATTTAATGTATGAGAATTTTTAATGTATGGAAACCTCAATTTTCAATGATAGTGAAACATTAAGCAACCAATATTTCCTACAACTTTTATTAACATATTTTATTATTTTAAATTTAGGCACCCAGAGACCACTGCCATATGCCCATTTTAAAATGAGATTTCTAGTGAGATCTTGCTATTTCTGTAAAGCAATTACCAGTAACAGGATTTCTTTCAGGAGTATTATTTAACAAGAGCTGGGCTCTGGAAGTTTCTGGCCTTGGAAGCACAATTTCCCGTATTAATTGTAGTGGGTTTTCTGTTTTGAACATTGGCAGTCTGAGTAAATTCTCTAGGGAGGTAATGTAGTGGGTCAAAGTCTGCTGCTTATGAGTACCATGAGGCTCTTAGTCCTCAAGTGGTATTCAACCTTCTTACATGCCTTGATTTCTCTCCCTGGCTGTCTCATACAGCTGTGAGTGAGGATTCCAACCACTAGGTGACCAACCTTTATACGGGCATCCCTGGATGAGCCAATTTCTTAATTACAGTTGAGTTGGAGGTTCCCTATGGGGACCCTACACGTCGTGAGGAATGACCTCTGACACCTCCATAAAGATTCTTACTCATCTAAGAGCATCTGAGATTCGGGCTGGAGGGAGGATGTGCCCCTTATCTTCAGAGCTGAATGAATCAATGAAATGTGATTTTATTGATTTCAGAGAGAGAGGAAAAAAGAGAGAAACATCATCGATGTGAGAGATATATCAATCAGTTGCCTCTTGTTCAACCCACAACCTGGACATGTGTCCAAACCTGGAATTGAACAGGTGACCTTTTGCTGCATGGTACAACATTCAGTGAAGGTAGTCACAATGGCCAGGACAAAGATTTTTTTACCTGGTGTTTAACAGTGGCAATTTTAGAGGAGGCCTCAATGGAATATCTCAATAGAATATTCATCAACTCTCCAGGTGTGTCATTTGATATGCTGATGTATTACAATGAATGTATACAGTGATGTGGGTCATTCTCTGATCAGTTTCACCTTAAAAAATGTCACTGGAAAGGGATTTGAAGCAACATGGGTCTGCTGGGCATGGTCTGGAACATGTACCCCATTTGCTCCTAAGCATCCTAGGTTAGGGAAGATAAGTTCTTGTGATTTAGTAGTTGTGCCTATAAATTACTAGGCCCTGTTAGAGTCTCAGATTTCCCATTCCACTTGTCAAGGAATTTACCTAGCTTTTTAATAACATGCCTCAACTCTATAAACTTGGGGACTCTTGTTAGTATTGAACTCAACACAATGACCATCAGTTGACAGACACTAGACACCAGAGCCAAAATCAGGACCCCAAACACACACCCTGGACTCCAGAAGCTGTACCCTACAGCAACTACAAACCAAAAGCTAGACCCCGGCCCTGGGACTCAAACTCAAAGCGATTTCCCTGACTCAAGCATACTATGCAGCACAAAAGCCAGAAACCAGATGCCAGAGACTGACAGCTAATTCTTAAGACCAGACTCCATACACCAGAATTTGAATCTATAGCTGCACTTGTCATACCCAAAGAGACCCAAAACGCCAGACACAGAGCCGAATACATATTTGATCTGAAACCACAGACCCTGGACATATAACAGGGATCTATAACTAAGATGCCATAGCCACAATGTGGAGTTAGAGACAGACAACAGACCTCAGTTGCCAGATGCCAGATGCATGAACTGAACCAGATCCTCACATTGTACACAAATCCATGATTCAATAAAGGGAACCCATGTCACTCTAAGCCCAAGCAGCTAGTTTCACAAATACTTTTTGTATGACAATGTGAATGTATAAGAGGAAAAAGTACCTTGCAGAACTTCAAAATTCTACCAAACCCTGCAGTACTACACACAAAAGGCTAACAGAATGAAAAAATAAGAATAATGATTACCTTTGCTGGCAGGTATCCATGATCTCTTGGCTGCAGTGGTGTCAGAAGTTAACCATGTCACAGCCAATAATTTCACAAGGCCGGCTCTTATTTACCTCATACATTATAAATTCTAACAACTGGGTTAATAACCAAACTGACATGATCAAATTAACAAGAGATGTACAACGCTTAATCCATGCACAAGGAAAACTCACATACAAATGAATACCAAAGACAATGAGGTAATATTAGGAACAGAAAATGTTGGAAAATGGGGAAACAGGGTCTTAGATTGTAGAGGTGAAATGGGTAATATTTAGGAAAAGCACAGGCTATGTGGCATGTTAATTTTAGTTAGGTAATCCCAAAAACTATATGATGAGGGGGGTAAGATAGGCATATCAAGAAACTCCTGGTAGCCTGGCTGGTGTGGCTCAGTGGTTGAGCATCAACCCATGAACAAGGAGGTTATGGTTTGATTCCTTGTTAGTGCACATGCCCAGTTTGTGGGCTTGATCCCCAGTGTGGGGTGTGCAGGAAGCAGCCGATCTCTCATCATTGTTTCTATCTCTCCCTCTCCCTTCTTCTCTGAAATCAATAAAAATATATATTTTAAAGAAACTCCTGACGTCCCCCCCACACAGACAGCACCTTTAGTCAGTGTGTGCTCTACCCTCAGGCTCCCCACAGAGCTGTCACACAGCACATGCTCTACCCCGAGCCCAGGTCAGAGCTGCTGGTGTGACCTGGTATGCCCAGCCACAGGTCACAAGACCATGCTGCATGTGTGAGAGGGTCCTAGGGCGCCATCCTGCCTTGAGTGCTGGGGCTGCAGAGTGAATTGCATGCCACAGGGCTCTGGGTCCTCATGGGGAGTTGCAGGCCAGAGGAACTGTGCATGCACCCCCACCACCCCGAGAATCTGAAGTGGACAACTGAAGGACCAGAATCATGGGAGAAGGAACTACAATTCAGAGCAGATGATAAAGGTATGAAACTCAAGGCACACCCAGCCTCTGGTCTAGCGAGTCCCAGATCATTGGACCACTAGGGGATTCAACCCCTTGGATCCCAAGCAGGGAGTCCAGCATCAGGAAGAGGAGACAGCAAAAAGGAGGAGACAAAGAAAAACCCCCAAAGGATAGAAAAGGAGAAATCACCAGAAAAGGAAATGGAGGCAAGCAATATGTCAGAGAAATAATTCATAGTAAGGGTCATGCAGTTCCTAAACCAACTGGATGAGAAAATTACCAACATATGTAAGAATCAAGAAAAAATGAAGAATGATATAGCTAAAATAAAAACCACAATGGAAGGTTTCAATAGTAGACTAGAAAAAACAAAGGCCCGAATCAGTGAGTTAGAAGACAGGGTTTTAAATATACCCAATCAGAACAGCAATTGGAGAAAAACTTTTAGAAATCAGGAGAAGAGCCTAAGGGAGACTTGGGACAACATGAAATGAAGCAACATCAATATAATAAGGGTACCAGAAGGGGAGGAAGAGGGGTAAGGATTAGAAAACCTATTTGAAGAAATAATGACAGAAAACTTCACTAACTTGGGGAAGAAAAAAGTCACACAAACAAAGAGAGTCCCAAACAAGATGAACCCAAAAACACCCACACCAAGACACATCATAATTACAACGGCAATTGTTAGTGACGAAGAGAGAATCTTAAAGGCTGCAAGAGAGAAATAGAGTTACCAACAATGAATCTCTCATTAGACTATCAACTTACTTCCCAACAGAAACACATCTGGCCAGAAGGGAATGGAATGAAGCATACAAAGTGATACAAAGCAATGGAATGACTTCAACAATACTCTTTCCAGTTAGGCTACCATTTAAATTAAAAGGGAAATCAGGAGCTTCACAGACAAGAAAAGGCTGAGGAAATTTATTACTATCAAGCCAGAAATGCAAGAAATGCTAAAGGGACTGTTGTAAAAAGAAGAAATAGGAAGAGAAGAAGGAACACATGCATAAAAATTAAAATTGCTACAAACAAGTACTTATCAATAATAACCTTAAAAATTAATGGATTAAGTGCTCCAATCAAAAGACATCAAGTGGCTGAATGGAAAGAAAACATGACCCATACATATGCTGTCTACAAGAGACCCACCTCAGATCAAGGGACTCACAATACTGAAAGTGAAGGAATGGAAGAAATTTTTTCAGGCACATGGAAATGAATAAAAAAAAGCTGGGGTAGCAATACTTATATATCACAAAATAGACCTCAGAGTGAAGGCCATAACAAAAGATAAGGAAGGCTACTTTATAATACTAAAGGGATTGGTACAACAAGAGGATATAACCCTGGAAAACATATATGCTCCCAATGCAGGAGCATCCAAATACATAAAAAACTTCTGGAAGATATTAAGGGAGAAATCCACAGCAATACATTCATAGTAGTGAACTTTAATATCCCATTGACAACACTGGAGAAATCTAGACAAAAAAATCAACAAAGAAACAGCAATCTAAAGGACTCACTAGATCAGTTGGAATTAATTGACATCTTCAGAACATTTCACCCCCAAAGCCACAGAATATACATTCTTCTCAAGTGCACATGGGACATTTTCATAGACAGAGCACATATTAGGACAAAGGCTAAGTCTCTACAAATTCAAGAAGACTGAAATCATATCAAGAATCTTCTCAGATCACAATGGCATAATATTAGAAATCAACTACAATAAAAACAATTTTATAAAAATCAAACACTTGGAGGCTAAATAGCATGTTACTAAAGAATGATTGGGTTACCAAAGAGATCAAATAAGAAGTTAAAAACATCCTGGAAACAAATGACAATGAAAACACAACAATCCAAAAATGATGGGACACATTGAAAGCAGTCGGGAGAAGGAAGTTCATAGCATTACAGGTCTACCTCAGAAAACAAGAAAAACAGGCAATAAATTATCTAACCCTACAACTTAAAGAATTAAAAAGAGAGCTACAAGAACAGCCCAGAGTAATCATAAGGAATCAGATAATAAACATCAGAGCACAAATAAATGGCATAGAGGGAAAAAAGATCAATAAAACCAAGAGCAATTTCTTTGAAAAGATACACAAGATTGTTGAATTTCTAGCGAGGACCACCTAGAAGTAAAGAGAGATTGCCCAAATAAACAAAATCAGAAATGAAAGAAGTGAAGTAATAACCAACCCCACAGAAATAAAACGATTGTACAAAAAAATACTATGAACAACTCCATTACAACAAACTGGACAACCTAGAGGAAATGGACATGTTCCTAGAAAAGTACAATCTTCCAAATCTCAATCAGGAAGAATAAAAAAATCTGAAAAAGCCAATAACTATGGAGGAAATTGAAGCAGTCATCAAAAACCTTCCAGCAAACAAAATCCTGAGCTGGATAGTTTCACAGAGGAGGTTCACCAAACATTCGGAGAACTAAAATTACCCTCCTCAGACTATTCCAAAAAATTCAAGAGGAAGGAACACTTCCAAGCTTTTTCTATGTAGCCAGCATTACCCTAATCCCAAAAGCAGATAAAGACACCCCAAAGAAAGAGAATTACAAGCTAATAACCCTGATGAACATAGATGCTAATATACTCAACAAAATTCTAGCAAATTGGATCCAGCATTACATTCAAAAGACCATACACCATGACCAATTGGGATTTATTCCAGGGATGCAAGGCTAGTATAATATCCACAAATCAATCAACGCGATACATCACATATACAAATTGAGAGACAAAAATCACCGAGTCATATCAATTGATGTAGAAAAAGCACTTGACAAAATCCAACACCCTTTCTTGATAAAAACTCTCAGATAAGTGGGAATAGAGGGATCATACCTCAACATAATAAGGGCCATATGACAAACCTACAGCCAACAGCATACTCAGAGGGCAAAAAATAAAACCATTTCCCCTAAGAACAGGAACAAGACAGGGATACCCACTTTCACCACTCCTGTTCCACATAGAACTGAAAGTGCTAACCATAGCCATCATACAAGAAGAAAAAATAAAAGGCATCCACATTGCCAAAGAAGAAGTAAAACTGTCATTATTCACAGATGACATGATATTGTACATAGAAAACCCTAAAGACTCCATCAAAAAACTACGAGGCTTAAATGAATTTGGCAATGTAGCAGGATACAAAATTAACACTCAGAAATGTATGGCTTTTTATACACCAATAATGAACTCACAGAAAGAGAAAGTAAAAAAAAAAATTCAATTTATCGTTGCAAAAACAAACCAACAACAACAAAAAACAAAGATACCTAGGAATAAACTTAACTAAAGAGGTAAAAGGCCTGTACTCAGAAAACTACAGGACATTGAAAAAACAGATAGAGGAAGATGTAAACAAATGGAAGAATATACCGTGTTCATGGACTGGTAGACTCAACATCATTAAAATGTCTATACTACCTGAAGCAATCTATAGATTCAATGCAATCACCATTAAAATATCAATGGCATATTTCATAGACCTAGAACAAACTCTCCAAAAATTCGTATGGTGCTGAAAAAGACCCCAAATAGCTGCAGCAATCCTGAGAAAGAGAAACAAATTTGGAGGAATCATAATACCAGATATCAAGATATATTACAAAGCCATTGTTCTCAAAACTGCCTGGTACTGGCACAAGAACAGACATATTGACCAATGGAACATAACAGAGAACCCATAAATCAACCCAAGCAATTATGCTCAATTTATATTTGACAAAGGAGGCAAAAGCATACCATTTAGTGCACAGGTAGACCCAGGGCCTGCAGCTTCCATAGGGCCTGGGTTGGGTTCCTCTCCAAGGCCAGGGTGGCCGCCATGGAGATCTGAGTTTTGCCCACTCATCTTGGGGGAACCTTCAGCACATCCTGGAAGAAATGTGGCCACCGGGCTTGTTTTGCAACTTTGAGAGCCACTCAGCACCCTCACGCTTCTTCTCCGCCAACTTGAGGAAGAAGTGAGAGACACTTCATCATGGCGGAAATACTAGTAGAAGCCCAGAGAGAGAAGAAAAGCTGTGTGAGGACACAGTGAAGAAGCGGACATCTATATACCAGGAAAAGAGTCCTTATGGAAATTCAACCGTGACAGTGACACCTTGATATTGGCCTTCTAGTCTTCAGAACTGAGGAGCAGCAGTCCCGTGAGCAATGTGCCCCCATCCGAGGAGCAGCAGCTGCATAAGCTGCCCGCCACAATCCAAGGATCAGCAGCTTTGTAAACAGCCTCCCCCTCTCCAAGGAGCAGCAGCTGGAAGATCAACCCAGCCACACCAGCCAGAGGAGCCACCACTGCTGCGAGCAGCGGCACAAGCAGCACCCACTAGAGGAGCTTCTGCTAAATGAGGAGCAACCGCCACCCAAGGAGCCACTGCTGCCTGAGGCACAGCCCCTGCATGACTCGACACCTAGGTCCTTCAGTAAGAGCAAAAATGGGGAGACAAAATCCCCAAAGGAAAGAAAAGAAGGAATTACCAGAAACTGAGCTAAGTGAAACGGAGGTATGCAATATGTCAGAAAAAGAATTCAAAATAAGTGTTATACAGTTCATAAACCAGATAGATGAAAAAATCAACAACTTATGTAAAAACCAAGAAGAAATAAACAGTGTGTAGCTTCAGTAAACAACACTAAGGAAAGTTTCAACAGTAGACTAGAAGAAGTGGAAGACTGAATTAATGAATTAGAAGACAGAGAAGAAAAATGCACCCAAACTGAACTGCAATTGGGGAAAAAAACTAAAAGACAGTAGGAGAGCCTAAGGGAACTTTTGGACAACATTAAATGAAGCAACATACAAATAATAGGGGTGCCACAACGACAGGAAGAGGAACAAGGTTTAGAAAACATATTTGAAGTAATAACGTCAGAAAACTTTCCTGATGTGGGGAAGAAAACAGTCACACAAGCACAGAGAGTCCCAAACAAGATGAACCCAAAAAGACCCATACCAAGACACATCGTAAATACAATGGCAATTGTTAACAACAAAGAGAGAATATTTTTTAAAGTTCTTTATTGATTAAGGTATTACATATGTGTCCTTATTTTCCCATTATCCCCCAACCCCCCCATTCATGCCCTTACCCCCCTGTTGTCTGTGTCCATTGATTAGGCTTATATGCACGCATATAAGTCCTTTGGTTAATCTCTTCCCCTTACCCCCACCATCCCCTACCTTCCCTGAGGTTTGACATTCTGATTGATGTTTCTCTGTCTCTGGATCTGTTTTTGTTCATCAGTTTATGTTGTATTCCATAAATTCCATAAATGAGCGAGATCATGTGATATTTATCTTTCTCTGCCTGGCTTATTTCACTTAGTATAATGCTCTCCAGCTCCATCCATGTTGTTGCAAATGGTAAGAACTCCTGCTTTTTTACAGCAGCGTAGCATTCCATTGGGTAGATGTACCACAGTTTTTTAATCCAATCATCTGTTGCTGGGCACTTAGGCTGTTTCCAAATCTTAGCTATGGTGAATTGTGCTGCTATGAACATAGGAGTGCATATATCCTTTCTGATTCGTGTTTCTAGTTTACAAAGAGAGAATCTTAAAGGCTGCAAGGGAGAGACAGAAAGTTATGTACAAGGGATCTCCCATTAGATTATCAAATGAATTCTCTACAGAAATACATCAGGACAGAAAGGAATGGAAGGAAGTTTACAAAGTGATGCAAAGCAAGGGACTGAATACAAGAATATTACATTCAGCAAGGCTAACATTCAAAATTGAAGGGGAAATAAGGAGCTTCACAGACAAAAAAAAAAAAAAAAAAGGTTAAGGGAGTTTATCACCACCAAGCCAGCAATGCAAGAAATGCTAAAGGGAATGGTATAAAAATAAACAATAAAAAGGGAAGGAGGAACACAGGCACAAATAATAAAAATGGCTACAAACAACTACCTATCAATAATAACTTAAAACATAAATGGACTAAATGATCCAATCAAAAGACACTGAGTGGCTGAATGGATAAGAAAACATGACCCATACATTTTCTGTCTACAGGAGGCCCACCTTAGAACAAGGGACTCACACAGACTGAAAGTGAAGGGATGGGAAAATATCTTCCAGGGAAATGAAAAAAAAAAAAAGCTGGGGTACCAATACTTATATATCACAAAATATACCTCACAATAAATGCCATAACAAGTGATAAAGAAGGCCACTACATAATACTAAAGGGATCTGTACTGCAAGAGGATATAACCCTGATAAACATATATGCACCCAATACAGGAGCACCCAAATACATTAAAAAGAAACCTCCTTGAAGATATCAAGGAAGAGACTGACAGCAATACAATCATAGTAGGGGATTGTAATACCCCTTTGACATCACTGGAAAAATCATCTAGTCAAAAATCAGTAAAGAAACAGCAATCCTAAATGACTCACTAGATCAGATGGACTTAATTGACATCTGCAGAACATTTCATCCCAAAGCCAGTAAATATACATTCTTATCAAGTGCACATGGGACATATTCAAAGATAGACCACATATTGGGTCACAGGCAAAGTCTCTTCAAATTCAAGAAGATTGAAATTATATCAAGCATCTTCTCAGACCACAATGGCATAATATTAGAAATAAACTACAATAAAAACAATTAAAAAATCAAACACTTGGAAGCCGAATAGCATTCTATTAAACAATGATTGGGTTACCAAAGAGATAAAGAAGAAATTAAAAACATTCTGAAAAAAATGATAATGAAAACACAACAATCCAAAAATCTATGGGACACCGTGAAAGCAGTTCTGAGAGGGAAGTTTATAGCTCTATAGGCCTACCTTAAAATACAAGAAAAAAATGATAATAAATCATCTAACTCTACAACTTAAAGAATTAGAACAAGAAAATCCCAGAGTGAGCAGAAGGAATGATACAATAAAGAGCAGAGCAGAAATAAATGACTTAGAGACAAAATAACGACAACACACACAATACAAAAGATCAATGAAACGCAGAGCTCTTTCTTTGAAAGTATACACAAAATGGATGAACCTCCAGCCAGGCTCATCAAGAAGCAAAGAGAGAGGACCCAAATAAACAAAATCAGAAATGAAAGAGGTGAAATAACAACAGCCCTCACGGAAATACAAAGTATCCTATATAATAAAGAGCTAATATGCAAATGGTCATCATGCGGTCATGCCATCACGCCGTCACACCAGGGCTGGGGGACCTGAGGCCAGGCCAGGGGGCCCTGAAGCCATCCCCTCTTCCCCAGTGCCGAGGCTAGGGGACTGGAGGTCAGGAAAGAGGACCTGAGGCTGAGTCGGGGGACCTGAGTCCATGCCCCCCATCGAGTGGGGCTTGATGGGGGACTTTAGTCTGTGCCTCCTGCCCAGTGCCAGGCCGGGGGACCTGAGGCTGCAACACCAGCCAATGTGGGGCTTGATAGGGGTTGGGCCAGCCGGGTCTGGGTCCCGAGTGATTTCAAAGCACACACGGGTGGGTGGGGACTTGACTCTGGGTCTTGTGGCATGCCCCAGATACTGATGGGAGGAAGATTTGAGATTTCCATATACATTTTACTAATTTTCTTTCATCTCTGACACTTCTATTATAGAGAAAGGTCAAATAGCAATATTAAAATATTTCCTCTACTTAATTCCCTTTTAATGTGCATGAATTTCATGCACCAGGCCACTGGTTGTAAAAAAAAAATACTATGAACAACTCTATTCCAACAAACTAGACAACCTAGAGGAAACGGACATATTCCTAGAAAAATACAAGATTCCAAAACTCAATCAGAAAGAATCTAAAAATCTCAATAGGCTGATAACTATGGAGGAAATTAAAGCAGTCATCAAAAAGCTTCCAGCAAACAAAAGCCCAAGTCCAAGTGGCTTCACAGGGGAGTTTTACCAAACATTCAAAGAAGAACTAAAACTTATCCTCCTCAGACTATTCCAAAAAATTAAAGAGGAAGCAACACTTCCAAGCTCATTCTATGAAGCCAACATTACCCTAATACCAAAACCAGATAAAGACACCACAAAGAAAGAGAATTATAGGCCAATATCCCTCATGAATATAGATGCCAAAATCCTCTACAAAATTGTAACAAATCAGATCCAGCATTACATCAGAGAAATTCATATATCATGAACAAGTAGGATTTATCCCAGGGATGCAAGAATGGCACAATATCCACAAATCAATAAACATAATACATCACACAAATTAAGAGATAAAAATCACATAGTCCTGTCAATTGATGCAGAAAAAGCTTTTGACAAAATCTAACATTATTTCTTGATAAGAACCCTGAGCAAAGTGGGAATAGAGGGATCATACATCAACATAATAAAAGCCTTCCTTATATGACAAACCTCAGCCAACAGCATACTTAATGGGCAAAAACTAAAACCATTTCCCCTAAGAACAGGAACAAGACAGGGATGCGCACTGTCACCACTCCTTTTCCACATAGTACCAGAAGTGCTAGTCATAGCAATTAGACGAGAAGAAGAAATAAAAGATATCCAAATTGGAAAAGAATACATAAAACTGCAATTATTCAGAGGTGACATGATGCTGTACGTAAAAAAACCCCAAGCACTCCATAAAAAATTATTAGACTTAATAAATGAATTTGGCAATGTAGCAGGATACAAAATTAATGCAAGGAATCTATGGAATTTTTATAGACCAATAGTGAACTTACAGAAAGAAAGGTTTAAAAAATCCCATTTACCATTGCACCAAAAACATTAAGATACCTACGAATAAACTTAACTGAGGAGGTAAAAGACCTGTACTCAGAAAACTACAGGACACTGAAAAAAAGAGATAGAGGAAGACATAAACAGATGGAAGAACATACCATAGAATCAACATCATTAAAATGTCCATAGTACCCAAAGCAATCTATAGATTCAATGCACTCCCCATTAAAATGCCAATGGCATATTTCACAGTCCTATAATGAACTCTCCAAAAATTCATCTGGGATGAAAAAAAAAAAAAAAAGACTCCAAATAGTTGCAGCAATCCTGAGAAAGAAGAAAAAAGTAGGAGGGATCTCAATACCAGATATCAAGCTGTATTACAAACTCACTGCTCTCAAAATTCCCTGGAACTGGCACAAGAACAGACATGTAGATCAATGGAACAGAACAGAGAACCCAGAAATCGACCCAAGCCACTATGTTCAATTAATATTTGACAAAGGAGGCAAGAGCATACAATGGAGTCAAGACAGTCTCTTCAATAAATGGTGTTGGGGAAATTGGACAGATAAATGCAATAAAATGAAACTAGACCACCAACTTACATCAGACACAAAAATAAACTCAAAATGCATAAAGGACTTAAATGTAAGATAGGAAACCATAAAAATATTAGAGGAATCCACAGGCAGCAAAATCTCAGACATATGCCAAAGCAATATCTTCATCGATATAGCTCCTCGGGCAATAGAAACTAAAGAGAAAATAAACAAATGGGACTACATCAAAATAAAAAGCTTCTGCACAGCAAAAGAAATCATCAAGAAAACAACAAGAAAGCCCACTACATGGAAGAACATATTTACCAACGTTATCACCGATAAGAGTTTAATCTCCAACATTTACAGGGAACTCATACAAATTAACAAAAGGAAGACAAACAACCCAATCAAAAAATGGGCTACAGATCTAAATAGATATTTTTCATAGGAGGACAGAAGGAAGGCCAAGAGACATATGAAAACATGCTCAAAGTCACTAATCATCCGAGAGATGCAAATCAAAACGACAATGAGGTACCATCTCACACCTGTCAGAATGGCAATCATCAACAAATCAACAGATGACAAGTGTTGGCAGGATGCAGAGAAAAAAGAACCCTCATGCACTGCTGGTGATAATGCAGACTGGTGCAGCCACTGTGGAGAACAGTATGGAGTTTCCTCAAAAAACTAAAAGTGGAACTGCCATTTGACCCAGTGATCCCCTTCTAGGACTATATTCCAAGAAACTAGAATCATCAGTCAGAAAGAATATATGCACCCCTATGTTCATAGCAGAACAATTTACAATAGCTAAGATTTGGAAACAGCCTAAGTGCCCATCAGCAGATAAGTGGATTGAAAAACTGTGGTACATCTACACAATGGAATACTATACTGCTGTAAAAAGGAAGGAACGCCTACCGTTTGCAACAGCATGGATGGTCCTGGAGAGAAAGATAAATATCACATTATCTCACTCATTTGTGAAATATAATGAACAACATAAACTGATGAACAAATATCGATCCAGAGACTTAGAAGCATCAAACAGACCATCCAACCTCAGAGGGAAGGCAGGGGAGGGTGGGAGAGTGAGGTAAGAGATCAACCACAGGACTTGTATGTATGCATATAAGCATAACCAATGGACAAAGACAATAGGGAGTGAGGGCATGTGCTGAGGGGGTGGGAGCTGCCAGGGAGAGGCCAATTGGGGAAATGGAGACATATGTAATTCTTCAAACAATAAAGAATTTTAAAAAATTAAAAGAAACCCCTGGTAAAGTTCTCTTCTAACACCAGTGTTTTCCAACTAAATCTTTTAGAAAGGAATGGGAGACAATTTTTATTTCTTAACAATGAGCTTAAAATCAGTACATCCAATGCAAAATTTTGGTACTCTTTGAAACTTTATTTATTTATTTATTTATTTTCTCTTGGTACACATGAATTTAGCTTTTGTTTTATTGCCATTGATTGCTAAGGAATTTTAAGATAAAAATACAAAGTCATTAACATCAAGAGACACAAGGGCACTTTGGATTCCAAAATATCTTTATAAGGGGGTGTAAGTAAGGGGAACCTCACGTGTCACTTGCTTATTTTTTAAACTATTACTCTTTCAATTCTAATCTTTGAATAAAATATTTTTCTACAATATAAAATGACTTTTTCGATAAAAATCAGCACAGTAACATTGTCTATTTTACAATAAATCTGAAAGGAAAATATGGAAAAGAATATTCTTACACCATATAACATAACTTGTTTTTTTAATTGAAATTTTTTTGTTAATTGCCTAATCACCTAAATCAGTGAATAAGAATGCTCAGCTTCCAATCCATGAATATAGAATACAATATAATTTATTCTACATTTTGCTTCAAAGTTACAGAGATGACATCCATCCTATCCAATAAAAGAGTGATATGCAAATTGACCGTACCTCCGCTACACCCACAAGCCACGCCCACCAGCCCAATCAGGAGTGATTATGCAAATTAACCCAAACAAGATGGCTACGGCCACAGAGAGAGCAGGAGGCTTGGGTTGCCCCAGCAATGGAGGAAGCCAAGCTTTCCTGCACACCCTGGCCAGCCCAGGCCTCTGCTCAAGGCTACAAAGTTTCCGTTATAGAAGATAAATCAATCCCAACAAAAATGGCGGTGGCCACAGAGCAAGCAGGAGGCTTGGCTCTGCTCAAGGCTACAAAGTTTCAATTATAGAACATAAATATATCCCAGATACCAGGGCCTCCGCTTGGGTTGCAGGGGACATGGCCGGCCCGCAAACCACCATAGGCCCCTCACCCAGGCTGCCCCACACCCCAAGAGAACCCCCACCCTGATCTGGAACACCCTTCAGGGCAAACCACCCGGCTCCCACCCATGCACCAGGCCTCTGTCCTATATAATAAAAGAGTAATGTGCAAATTGACCATCACTCCAACACACAAGATGGCTGCCCCCATGTGGTCAAAGATGGCTGCCCCCATGTGGACACAAGATGGCCGCCACAGATGGCCAGCAGGGGAGGGCAGTCGGGAGGGACCAGGTCTGCAAGGGAGGGCAGTTGGGGGTGATCAAGCCTGCAGGGGAGAGCAGTTAGGGGTGACCAGGCCTGCAGGGGAGGGCAGTTAGGGGTAAACAGGCTGGCAGGGGAGCCGTTAGGCATCAATCAGGCTGGCAGGGGACTGGTTAGGGGGTGATCAGGCTGGCAGGCAGAAGGGGTTAGGGGCAATCAGGAAGGCAGGCAGGCGAGCAGTTGGGAGCCAGCAGTCCTGGATTGTGAGAGGGATGTCCGACTGCCCGTTTAGGCCCGTTTCTACCAGGATCTGGCCTAAACGGGCAGTCGGACATCCCTCAAGGGTTCCCAGATTGCAGAGGGTGCAGGCTGAACTGAGGGATACACACGCCCGTGCAAGAATTTTGTGCACCGGGCCTCTAGTATAATTATAAAGCCTACTCTACATTTTCAAGTTTTCAATCCAAATATATAGATTAGAACAGGTCACTTTATTACTGACAACATTCATGGAAGGGCCAGATTCCTCATAAAAAGACAAAATAAGTTTGATTGGGAGCTGGCCATTGCTCTACTCACCCATCAACAGAATTATGGAAGTCAAGAGGCAATATTTTTTCCTTTTTAAAATAGCAAAGGAACAAAAGAAGATTGGCTGTCTGTTGAGTGGGCCCCACATTAGAGTGCATAGCTCATCAGGATCAAAGCTGGCACCTGTGAGCAGTTAACTTCCTAAGAGCACTCACTGGGCATTATGTCATCTGTATTACAGCTTTCACCGTGGAAAGTATTTGAAAATACTTTATGCTCAAAATATACACTGAGTGGCCAGATTATTATGATCTCTGAATGCATAATAATCTGGCCACTCAGTGTATATCCTATATTATAAAAAGCTAATATGCAAATTTTCCCCTCGACCAGCAGGCAGGCCGGCCAACCACCCATATCCTCCCCCTGGCCAGGCTGGCCGGACCCCAACCATGCACAAATTCATGCACTCACTGGACCTTTAATATATATATATATGAGTGTGTGTGTGTGTGTGTGTGTGTGTGTGTGTGTGTGTATACTAGAGGCCCGGTGCATGAAATTCTTGCATGGGGGAGGGGTGTCCCTCAGCCCAGCCTGCACCCTCTCCAATCTGGGACCCCTCGAGGGATGTCTGACTGCCCCTGGGCCTAAACGGGCAGTCAGACATCCCTCTCACAATCCAGGACTGCTGGCTCCCAACTACTCGCCTGCCTGCCTTCCTGATTGTCCCTAACCCCTTCTGCCTGCCAGCCTGATCACCCCCTAACCAGTCCCCTGCCAGCCTGATTGATGCCTAACGGCTCCCCTGCCAGCCTGTTTGCCACTCACTGCCCTCCCCTGCAGGCCTGGTCACCCATAACTGCTCTCCCTTCAGGCCTGGGTCCCCCCCAACTGCCATTCCCTGCTGACCCCGTCACCCCTAACTTCCCTGCTCTGCAGGCCTGATCACCCCTAACTGCCCTCCCCTGCTGGCCATCTTATGGCAGCCATCTTGTGTCCACATGGGGGCAATCATCTTTGACCACATGGGGGAAGCCATCTTTTGTGTTAGAGTGATGGTCAATTTGCATATTATTCTTTCATTAGATAGGATTAGATAGGCTAGAGGCCCGGTGCACGGATGGGGGCTGGATGGTTTGCCCTGAGGGTGTCTCGAATCAGGGTGGAGGTTCTCTTGGGGTGTGGGGCCACCTGGGTGAGGGGCCTATGGTGGTTTGCAGGCTGGCCACGGCCCCCAGTGACCCAAGAGGAGGCCCTGGAATCTGGGATTTATTTATGTTCTATAATTGAAACTTTGTAGCCTTGAGCGGAGCCAAGCCTCCTGCTCGCTCCGTGGCCGCCCCCATTTTTGTTGGGATTTATTTATCTTCTATAATTTAAACTTTGTAGCTTTGAGTGGAGGCCAAGGCAGGCCAGGGCTGCAGAAACTTGGCTTCCTCCATCGTCAGGAGCAACTCAAGCCTCCTGCTCTCTCCAGCTCCATGGCTGCCGCCATTTTTGTGGGGATTTATTTATCTTCTATAATTGAAACTTTGTAGTCTTGAGTGGAGGCCTGGGCCAGCCAGGGCAGGCGGAAAGCTTGGCTTCCTTTTTTGCTGTGGAAACCCAAGCCTCCTGCTCTCACTGTGGCCGCAGCCATCTTGGTTGGGTTAATTTGCATACTCGCTTTTTATTGGCTGGTGGGCATGGCTTGTGGTATAGCGGAGGTACGTTCAATTTGCACTGCGTGGCCAGAAAATTATGCGTTCAGAGATCATAATAATCTGGCCACTCAGTGTATAGTATCCATTCCTTGTCCTGGAGGATCCAAGTATCTATACTAATATAAACCTAGGTGGCCCTCGCATGTGACGTTGCCACAAGATGGCTTCCACAAGATGGCTGCCACAATATGGCCAAGTGCACAGAGGAGGCGGGGCCCAGCAGCAACTTTGTGTGGTGAGGCCTGGGGGTCCCAGCATCTCCTCTGCCTCACGAAGAGCAGGCGTGTCCCATTGGAGAAGGCAGGTTGAGGCAGGGGAGGGCAGTTGGGGGGAATCAGGCCAGCAGGGGAGCAGTTGGGTGTCAATCACGCCGGCAGTGGAGTGGTTAGGGGGTGATCAGGCTGGCAGGCAGAAGTGGTTAGGGGCAATCAGGCAGGCAGGCAGGTAGGCAGGCAAGCGGTTACGAGCCAGCAGTCCTGGATTGTGAGAGGGATGTCCAACTGCCGGCGTAGGCCTGATCCTGTACATCCCCCTAGGGGTCCCAGATTGGAGAGAGTGCAGGCTGGGCTGAGGGACACCTTCCCCCCACCCCTGTACACGAATTTCATGCACTGGGCCACTAGTAAATCTAACATGATAATGGGCTTCTTCAGTCCAAAGGCAGGACTTCTTTGCAGTAGAGTGTCTCCAGTGTTTCACAAAAATAAATAAAAGCAGCAGCTAACATCTTTTCAGCTTCTTGACCTCTCCGCATTTCGTTGCTTCTTCCTCCCATCTCATTTCCTCTAAGTCATGTTGCATACCTAGTCTTAAACACTTTGCTTCTTCATCTTTGTAATTTATTTTCGTCATAGCCAAAGAATGTGCTTAGATATTTCTTCCTGATATTCTCCTTCATCATTGATAAAATCTTCCATTTTGGAGTCATAGTTCTCATCTTCCTCCTTTTCATATTCTCATTGTCTTTTGTAACCACCAGGGAAGGGAAACCCTTGAGAACATTGGGCAGATCTGTAACCAGCTAAAGAAGGCTTCATTCCATTCATCTGTCCATTGGTGGGCCAGGTAATGATATTCTTAGAAGATATTGTTTCTGAGACAAAAGTGCATTTGGGTTTATGGGGGGATCTAAGCTACTAACTAATCACCCAGGTCCCAAGGTGCTCACTGGTCTTCTAGGGCCTGAACTGCTGACAGTCTGTCCAGCTGAAACTGTGCCACTTACTGATCGCCCAGAGCCACTGACTGACCGCTTGGGGGGCACTGAGCCACTCATTGGTCGTCGGTTATGTGGATTGTGCACAGGCCACCCAGAGTCACCAGAACTGACCACTGACTTCCTAGAACCACCTGGGCCACTGATGGGTCATCCAGAGCCACCTGTACTGCTGACTGTCCTTCCAGGAGGACTTAAGTCACTGGCTGGCCTCTTGGTCCCACTGATTGATCGCTCAGGTTCTGAGCTGGAGCTGCCATTCTGGTGCCTGGGCACGGAGCCAGAACTAACCATAGGCTGAAGACTCCCTGTGATGGGCTGCCCAGGAGCTAGGCTGGAGCTGCTGCCTGATGGCCTGACACTTGGACTCTTAGCCTTATGTGGGGAGACCACAGGTCCAGGTCTGGAATGGCTAGGATAGAGAGGAGATTTTTGACTGTGTGCTCAGTAACAGATTTCTGAGTCCCTTTAGCAGAAGTCTTTAGAACACTTGGTGAAAAGGTGCTCAAGTGGGTCTTTCCAGCCCCATTGTCAACAGGCCTGTCATGGTCCTTCCGAAGTGAGGCTTAGGAGCAGTTGCTAGATCTTACTTTGGTCCTCTCTCCTGGCATGGATTTGGATGAAAACAAACCTAAATATTTCTTCTTATCTGTGCTGGGTCTGAATTTCTTCTCAGTATGAAGAAGGTGAGTACCATTGGGAGAAGGATGCTTGTCCCTGGAAACTCTGCTAGGTATTGTGCCCATACTTTCAGTATGAGAGGGCACCATTTTGGTCAGAGGTAGTCCTGCATCTGCTTCAGGCTTCTTTTTCATATGTCTTCATTCAAGAAGTTTTCACTCCCTAAGTTCTTGTGCAATCATAGGCCACTTTTCTGTGTGTTTTTTCCACTACCTTGATTTCCACTGGTTCATACTGTTGGAAGCTAGCCATTGTCTTCCCTATCAGAAAAGTGTAAACAAGGAATGCAGAAGGCTCATGAACCTTGAGCTCTGGCAAGGGCCAAAACTATGCACTGATTGTTTAGTTGAGACAATGCTGGCTCAAGCAATTTCCTGACCAAACAGACTCAAAGTAAATCTTTACTAATATTTACTGACCTTTAAGATAGTCTTTATGTTACCAGAATTGCCTGCCTGACTAAGGGCAATATGTGTATCTAAAATTGAATAAAAGACTGTCAGGGCTTGGGCACCAGTGAAGTCCTTGCCCTTGCATTGGACTCTCTGCCTGGCCCCCCATTATTTCCAAATTATTATTTCTTGTCTTGTCTCATCATTTGACCACAGCCTTTCTCCAGATCCCAAACCCTGAGCCATTTGGGACATGAACTCTCACATCTGGCACCTTGAATGATGGATATCTGGAAAAGAAGATTTATGCTGGAGCAGAAAAACAAAGTTTCACCAGCGAGGTGGGGAAAAAGAATTCACCAGATAGGTGGGGAAATTCACCGCATGCAAAGCCCACAGCCAGCTGCAGAAGTCGAGATCTGTAAGTAGGGTGGGAACATCTTTTTTTAGTCAGGCTAATGGGCAGAATTTGTCAAAAGGGGAGAAGCTTTATTGTAGACTGTTGGTTTGCATGCTTAAGGATAAAGGGATTAAAGTGTCAGAAGGTATTCTCTTACAGTTTTTGCATGTTATTATAGAACATAATCCCTGGTTTCCTGAAGAAGGTACATTAGATGTTGAATGTTGGGAAAGAGTTAGTCATAACTTGAAAAAACCTCAGCAGCAGGGAAAAATTTGCCTCCAAATTGTTTCTCCTTGTGGAACATGGTATTGCATTTGCTAGAGCCTTCTAGAGAAACAAAACAGGACAAACCCCCTCCCCTTGCACCTTCTGCTCCTAAAGAGGAGCAAAAAGAAAAATTGGAGGAATGGCCTTCATGGTCCCCTCCACCTCCATGTCCTAATCCTGAAACATTTAATTCACCATTAATAGAATCACTTATGCAAAGAGCTATCCGAGAAGGATTAAAGGACATGACGGTGGAGGACCAACTCGCTTTTCCTATTATACAAGTAGCTGACCCACAGATCCTAAATCATATAATAAGATAGCATGAAAAATTTGACTTTAAAATAATAAAGGCCTTGCGTGAAAGCATTGTCCAGAATGGTCCTATAGCTCTTTTACTGGAGAAATTATGACTAATATTTCTGAAGCATTCTTAGCTTCTTATGATTGGTATTCTCTGGCTCACGGAGGAGATTATTTACTATGGAAGGGAGAATTTTTGGAGAAATGTCAGGAGCAAGCCCATGCAAACTGCGGGCTGAATGCTCAAATAACTTATGAAATGCTGACAGGACTGGGACAATATAATGACATGCAAAATCAGCTAAATTATGTGCAACAGGCATATGAGCAAATTAGACTTTGTGGAAGAAGAGCTTGGTGGGCTTTACCATCAAAAGGGGACCCTGAGGGAGCTTTTAGTAAATGTATGCAGGGGCCTACAGAGTCATTTTTTGACTTTATGGCTTGCCTCACTCAAGCAGTGATATGACAGATTCAACATGAAACAGCAGGAGACATTTTAATTCAGCCATTAGCTTATGAAAATGCCAATGCTGATTGTAAGAAATGCCTGACGCCTCTGAGAAAAAATAGTACCATTACAGAAATGATTTGAGCATGTCAGAATGTGGGGTGAGGCACTTTTCAATCAAACTTACTCGCTGCCGCCATAACGGTGGGGAATAAAAGGTGTTATAATTGTGGAAGAACAAGACATTTTAAAAAAGAATGTAAGCAACCAAGAAGGACACAAGGTGGCAATCTAGGGAAAGGCGTGAGCATTCTGCCTCCCAATTCAATCAACACAGATGAAACCTCTCTGTGTCCTAGAAGTCAGAAGGGAAACCATTGGGTTGGTTAATGTAGATCGAAATTTCATAAAAATGGACAGCCATTAGATCAAGACATAGGGAATGGACAGCCACAGGGAAACGGCCCCCCAGCCCCATCATCAATAGGGGAAATTTGCCCTGCAAGGCCCACAGTGGACTCCCTCATCTGAGCCACTCCAGGGAGCGCAGGCCTAGTTTTTAACAGTACTATAGCGGTCACTTTGACCCCTGATATGGTTCGGCAAGCTGTTCCTACAGGAATCTGGGCACCTGTACCATCAAGAACTTTAGGATTAATCTTAGGGAGAAGTGGAAAAACTCTGAAAGGACTAACTGTTCTGCCTGGAGTCATAGATTCAGACTATGAGGGAGAAATTAAGGTAATATTAGAATATAATCATATTATGCAACTTACTTCAGGACAAAGAATTGCTCAGATACTACTTCTACCTTTTATTCAGCAAGGTGAAGCTATAAATAGGAAAGGAGGAACACAAGGATTTGTAAGCTCAGATCGCTATTGGATACATGAAATTAGCAAAACCCATCCTATGATTAATTTAAGAATAGAGAGAAAACAGTTTAAAGGTTTAAGAGACACTGGAGCATATGTCAGCATTATCAGCAAAGAATTCTGGCCTCCAAGTTGGTCCATGGTAGAAGCTATAAGCTCTATCATGGGGGTTAGAGTTCCTGATAATACACAATGCAGTGCTGCAGTGTTAAGGTGGCAAGATGAAGAAGGACAGACAGGATGGTTTCAGCCTTACATAGTCTCTGGGATTGCAATCAACTTATGGGGCCGGGATGTTTTAGAAGGTTTACAAGCTTGTATTATTACCGGCAAAGGACAGCAGTTAATAACTCAGATGGGATATCAGACTGGTCAAAGCTTAGGAAAAAATAATCAGGGAATTAAAGAGCCCATCGAAGCCAAAGGAAACCTAGAAAGACGAAGATTAGGGTATCAACATTTTGAGGAGTGGTTATTGCTCAATCTCCTCACCCTCATGCAGATCCTATACAATGGGAAGATGATAGACCTATATGAGTGGATCTGTGGCCATTAACCAAGGAGAAATTAGGTCATATTCATGAATTAATACAGGAACAAATAGAGCATAGATCCTTCTAATATTCCTTGGAATACACCTATATTTACTATACCTAAGAAGGCAGCAGGAAAATGGCAATAGTTACATGATCTTAGAGCGGTTAACACTACTATGCATACTATGGAAGCTTTACAGCCTGGATTCCCAGCGCCTTTGCAAATCCCTCTAGATTGGTCTCTTATAGTAGTAGATCTTAAGGATTGTTTCTTGACCATTCCCTTGGCACCTCAAGATAAACAGAGATTTGCATTTTCAGTGCCAGCTATTAATAATATAGACCCCATGAAAAGATATCAATGGAAAGTTTTGCCTCAAGGAATGGCCAATGGCCCCACCTAGTGTCAAAAATATGTAGCTCAAGCTGTTCAGCCTTTAAGGGACAAATATTCCCGATGTTACATTATTCGTTACATGGATGACTTGCTCTTAGCAAGTCTATGGGAAGAGCAGACTTTGGCAATATAAAAATTGCTCCAGAAAAGGTACAGAAAGAAACGCCTTTCAAATATCTGGAAACCATAATTGAAAAGCAACGTATCAGGCCTCAAAAGGTGGAAATAAGATTGCCTTAAAAGTTTAACTGATTTTCAAAAAGTATTAGGGTATATTAACTGGTTAAGACCTTATCTTAAAATCTCTACAGGAGAAATGACAATTCCTCATCCTGAACATTTACAGATGAAGCTAGGAAGGAGTTGCTAAGAATTGAGCAGGCAATCTCCTCAGCCCAAGTAGCATGGGTAGAGCCTGAATTGCCTTTATTGGGACAGATTAACCCTACTGCAAATAGTCCCACTGGAGTCATCTTCCAAAAAACTCTCCTGCTATTATTGAATGGGTCCACCTAGGGCATCAATCCTCTAAAACTGCAGTTAATATGTAGAACTTATGGCTCAGTTGATACCTCAACTTAGAAAGTGGTGCAGGTAGCTTAGAGGAGAAGAACCCCAATGCATTTACCTTTCCCTCACTGGGAAGCAATTAAAAATACTATTTCAAACTGATTTGAATTGGCAAATTGGACTAAGTGGATATTCAGGGGAACTTAGTTGTCACCTATTAAAAGACAAATTACTACAATTTTTATATTATACCTCCTTATTATACCAAAAAATTCTAGGCAGGAACCTATTCCTGGAGCATTAACTGTTTTTACTGATGGATCATCGAATGGTAAAGCTTCCTATCATACAATGAATTCAGACCGAGTCATAATGACCAGTCATACTTCTGTACAAAGAATTAAATTAGAGGCTATTAAGGCTGCATTGCAGGATTTCCAAGAGCTTCTTAATATTATCTCTGGCTCTTCTTATGCTGTGGGCCTAGTGAATAGAATTGAAACTGCTCAGTTAAAATGGCTCAGTGACCAAAGTTTATTTTTTACTATTTAAACAAGTTCAGCAGATTGTACACTCACATCAGGGCTCACAGTGTATTACCTGGCCGGCTAACAAAAGGAAATGCATATGCTGATCAATTGGTTGCTTTATTAAAACAGGCCTCAGAATCTCATCAACCTGCCAAAATGTTGTCCAAACAATTCTCGATCACTCGACAACAGACAAAACAGATTATCAGAGAATGTCTCACTTGCATATTACATCTGCCTCAAGGGTCTAATATAGGAATTAACCCTTGAGGATTGATAAGGGAACATATGTGGCAAATGGATGTAACACATTATACTCCTTTTGGACACCTTGGGCATTGCATGTCTCTGTATATACCTTTTCAAAGGGCCTATGGGCTACTGCATCTTCAGAGGAAATGGCAAAACAGATTATTAATCATTGCCTAGATGCTTTTGCCGTCAAGGCAATTCCAAAAATCATTAAAACTGTCAATGGACCAGCTTACACAACCTGTCATTTCCAGCAATTTTGTAAAAAGTGGAAAATTCACATCCCCCTGGGTCTCTCATATGCCCGGTGCCAGAGCAAGCTGCGGCCTCGAACCATTGCCCGGCCTCTGCCCATAGGCAGCAGGCACTGAAGCAGGTTGCACAGGGGGAAGCAGAAAAAAAAAAGTGGAAAATTCAGCACATTACATGAATACCATATAATTTGCAGGGACAGGCAATTATAGAACGCCAGCATCATAGGCTAAAATCCCAACTTGAAAAACAGAAAAGAGGGAATATGGAGAAATCGCCTGTAGGTAGACTACACTAAGCCTTAATTACTTTAAATTTTTTCACTTGTGATGCCGATGGCAAGACACCCATGGAAATAAATTGGTGTCAGAAGAAGCCAAAGGAAAATGGTCTGGTTAAATGGAAAGATCCCGAGTCTGGTTTATGGAAGGGCCCCAACCCCCTGTTAACATTTGGTCAAGGCTACACTTGAATATTTCCAGAAAATTTCTCAAAGCGCATGTGGATTCCCACAAGAAATATTAAACTTCAACATGGATCCGAGGGAGGAACTGGCCAGGTTAATGAGGACCTTGTACCTGGAGCCATGTCTTAACAGCTGCAGACAATCGACTACCCCAGCCGCAGATAGCAGCAGCCCCAAGCAACCCACTGAAGATAAGGAATGGGAGGAGGACGAGACAAATAGCTCAGAGGTCACCTGCGAGATGGTGAAGAAGATGGTCCAGAAAGCTGAGAGAATTTGTGAGGAGACCAGAACCCCAAGAATGCCTGAGAACGTCTTTCTTGCCCTGCTAGCAGTCATCAGCTGTGCGGTAATGCTACCGGGGCAAATGGGGAAGTATTTTGGACTTATGTTCCTGATCCTCCATGGGTAAGACACCTTACGTGGGCTGATCCCCCACCTAATGTAGTCACCAATAACACCAAACACCTTGGTCACCCAGGAGGACCACGGGTGGGGCAAGGAAGTATATGGGCAAAGTATAATTACATGGGTATCACCACCTAGCTTCCCTTTTGTATGACACAGAACCAAACCACAGCTCCTTTGTGTGTAAAATTAAAAAAGAGGCTTCTGACTAACATGGACACCAAAGAAGGGGGAAGCAAAAGCCGAAGTACATCTACTATCACTACTTGCTCTGGGGAGAGGTGCAGAAAATGTAACTTTACTAAGACACCCCACCACACTAAGCCGTTATGTAAAAAGTCTTATGAATGGCACCCTACCGAGGAAGAAATTAATTGGCAAGACTGTTATAGTGACCACCCCACCAGCAGCAAACTTAATAACAGTTTTTCCTTTGTGGGTTGGAGCCCGTATGGTTTTGCATATAGTAACAATCACACCCTAAAATGGAAGGGGAATGCATCCTATCCATATGTTGAAGCTAATCACTCCATTTCATGGCATGGAGGAGGATTTGTTGGATCTCAATTTCAACATGACAATTGGCCCCTAAAAAATACATAATGGAAATTAGCTGCTGCACTTGCACCTATTAAATAGTATAGTTTTAACTATAGCTCAGATAATTCCATTCGTACCTTATGGGGAACTCCCAATAAGACAGTATTTGCCACCGCCTGTGTATTTGATCCGTTTTTACTCCTCTCAGGCCCCATCCAGATGCACCTTAATATTACAAGTGATCTGTATGAGGCGTCATGCACAGGCTGCACAATATCCCATTGTATTAATTTCACATTCCAAAAGGATTCCCTCATGATTTTAAAACAACCGGCTTTCGCTTAGTTTCCTACTAACCTAACCGAGCCTTGGGAATCTCATCAAACCTACTAACTGTTACATGATCTGGTAAAAATCTTAAAAAGAGGAGAAACCAAAATGGCAGCATAGGTAAGCACCTAAACTGCTGACCCACACAACAATTTCAAAACTATAACTAAAAGACAGAACAGACACCATCCAGAACCACAGGAAAGCTGGCTGAGTGGAAATTCTACAACTAGAAGGAAAGAGGAAAACTCACAGAGAAGGAGAGGAAAAGGGCTGAGGTACAGAGACACGTGCACGCAGAGAGGAAGGGCGGCGGAGTGCCTGGCTGGCTTTCTCTAGTGTTAGGGGGAAGGAAGCCCCCGACGGTGCTGAACCCCAGTTCCGACTGCACTGAACCTCAGTTCCGGGCGAAACCCTGTGGACCCAGGCTCATTCAGGGGGAGTTTGGACTGTCAGTTAGAGAGAAAGGCACACGGAGACTCAGAGACTCGGAGACTCAGGGGAGCCATGGCGGCAGGGGTCTGGATGCGCGATTGCGTAAAAAGACTGACTGCGGAGGTTGCCGCAGGCTTTCCCTAGTGGAAGGGAGTCGGAAGCTCCTGACTGCACTGAACCCCAGTTCTGACTGCACTGAACCTTGGTTCCGGGCAAGCCCCTGGGGACCCACTCTCTTACGGTGGAAATCTGGACTGTAAGGTGGAAACTCGGGAACCATGGAAGCCAGAAGTTTGGAGACGCGCATGCAAGGGCAGGGCTGACGGGCAGTGTGGCAAGGCAGAAAGGCGGCTCCAGGCCAGAGCAAAAAGGCAGTTCCAGAGCTAAGGCAGTGCTGGCAGCCAGGGTAAGGAAGGCCCATTCTTGCACGAATCTTCATGCATCAGGCCTCTAGTTGTGTTATAATGCTACAGTAATTAAAAAACTTGGATAATGTCCTGTGAATAGATAAACTGATGGAACGGAAAACAAAGTCCAGTGATAGACTCAAATACATATGGAAATTTGGTAAAATAAAAATATCTCCTTAGATCAGTGGGAAAATATGCATTATATTAATAAAGAGTGTTGGAACAACTGAATGGTGAAAAATATTGAACCAAAAATTAACTCATTTTACTCATAACTAATATAAAAACTGAAAGCTACCGAAAACCTAAGGGCACAAAGATATCAAAAGTGAAAGAACAGAAAAAAATATATTAAGCGAATATAAACCAAATAAAAAGTATATGATAACACAGGAGACTTGAAGGCAAAAAGCATTACTATAAATAAAGAGCACTTCATATGAATAATTGCATTTTACCAGGAATATCCAAATTCACAAGCACTTCATAACATGAAATCAAAGTACATAGAAGAGACCTACAAGGGAAACTAGATACATTTGTAATCGTAATAAGTTTAACACACCTCTCTCATTCAGAGACAGAGCATACCTCTTTCAGAACCAATAGCCTCACACAAAGACTTCAGTAAGGATGTAAAACACTTCAACAACCTGAGCAGCAAACTGCATTCAACAATCAGATAACCCACTGTACCCAACAACCTTTCCTGCTGAAAGGCACTAAGGTATTATTCCCAAGTTGCACATGCATACAACTCCTTTGGTTGATTTCTCCCCTTACCCTCACCCTCCCCTGCCTTCCCTCTGAGGTTGGACGGTCTGTTTGATGCTTCTAAGTCTCTGGATTTATTTTTGTTCATCAGTTTATTTTGTTCATTATATTCCACAAATAAGTAAGATCATGTGATATTTATCTTTCCCTGACAGGCTTATTTTGCTCAGCATAATGCTCTCCAGGTCCATTCATTCTATTGTGAATGGTAAGAGTTCTTTCTTTTTTACAGCTACATAGTATTCCATTTTGTAAATGTACCATAGTTTTCTAATCCACTCATCTGTTGATGGGCTGTTAGGTTGTTTCCAAATCTTAGCTATTGTAAATTGTGCTGGTGTGAACATAGGGGTGCATATAATTTTTCTCATTGGTGTTTCTGATTTCTTGGGATATAGTACTAGAAGTGGGATTACTGGGTCAAATGGGAGTTTCATATTTAAGTTTTTTTAGGAAATTCTATACTGTTTTCCACAGTGGCTGCACCAGTCTGCATTCCCACCAGCAGTGCACGAGGGTTCCTTTTACTCCACACCCTTGCCAGCACTTGTCTTTTCTTGATTGGTTGATGATAGGAAAGTTCTTAGTTTTAAAAGTTCTGAAATACACTCCTAAACAGCATTTCATTCAGCTCTTAGAGATGCTCCACTATAGCCACCCCTTTGTCCTGCTGACCTGCACTGACGTGCTACTCCCAAGATGCACACAAGATGGCAGTGGAGGAGCATTTCAATTATTTTTCAAGTGAACCTGCTGGACTATGAAGCAGGTGTAAACTAACTTCAAAGAATTGAAATTATACACAATATGTTTCTTGTTGTCATTGTAGTTAATCCAGAAATCAAGAACGGAAGTACCTAGAAAATCCTTATATTTAAAAGTTGTCAAATACACTTCTAACCCCAACAATACATCACAATTCAAGTTAGAAAATAAGTTGAACTAAATGATAATACCACATACCAAAATTTATGAAAAAATGTGCACTCATAAATGCACATACTAGGAATAAAAGTTGAAAATTTACATGTTTTGCATCCATATTAAGAACCTAAAATAGTAAATTATATAGAGATAAAACAGAAGAAAGGAAATGTGTGCACGTAGAGATGTCTGAAGGGAGATATACTTAAAATGATAGCAGTTTTTTTTAACTCTTGGGTAGAATTTTGAATTAACTCCATATTTTATTGCTTAAGTAAACTGCACACAGAAAGCCATTTTCATTTTAGGAAAAATGTTTTAGAGGAAAACATGGGATAATCCTAGATAATAAAGAGATAATATGCAAATTGATCATCACACCCTCACACAAGATGGCCATCCCCATGTGGTCATAAGATGGCTGCCCAATGTGGTCATAAGTTGGCCATGCCCATGTCATCACAAGATGGCCATCTCCATGTGGTCACAAGATGGCCTCACCCATGGGGTCACAAGATGGCCACCCCCATGTGGTCACAAGATGGCTGCCACAAGATGGCCAGAAGGGGAGAGCAGTTGTGGGGGACCGGGCCTGCAGGGGAGGGCAGTTGGGGGTGATCGGGCTGGCAGGCAGAAGCTGTTAGGGGCAATCAGGCAGGTAGGCAGGTGAGCAGTTGGGAGCCAGCAGTCTCGGATTGTGCGAGGGATGTCCCAGATTGCAGAGGGTGCAGGCTGGGCTGAGGAACACCTCAACCCCCAGTGCTCGAATTTCATGTACCGGCCCCCTAGTCCTATCCTATATTATAAAAGGCTAATATGAAAATCAACTGAATGGCAGAACGACTGGTCGCTATGATGCGCACTGACCATCAGAGGGCAGATGCTCAACGCAAGAGCTGCCCCCTGGGGGTCCGTGTGCTCCCACAGTGGGAGAGCCCGTCAGCCAGTAGCTGGGCTCACCACTGGCCAGTGCAGCAGTGCTGGCGGGAGCCTCTCCTGCCTCCATAGCAGTGCTAAGGATGTCCAACTTCCAGCTTAGGTCCCTTAGTCGGACATCCCCTAAGTGCTCCTGGACTGCGAGAGGGAGCATGCTGAGCTGAGGGAACCCCCCCGCCCCCATGCATGAATTTCATGCACTGAGCCTCTAGTTTATAGACTGTTGTGATAGCAAAACAAGTTTTTCCTTTGCTCACCAAGGCTGCTCTCTTAGACTAAAGAGAATAAAAAATCTTCCTAATTTTTTAGCCCAAAGTGGCTCCTTTCATAATCTGCACCTCTTCCTGTGCAATCCCAGCAGTTCTGAGAAAGGGAAACCCTAAAGCTTGGGGTCCCTGGAATCTACCTGAGCCTGGTTCTAAGATTTACAAGCAATGTGTTTTTTTTTAATTTATATTTTATTGATTTTTTACAGAGAAGAAGGGAGAGGGATAGAGTTAGAAACATCTATGAGAGAGAAACATCAAGCAGCTGCCTCCTGCACACCCCCTACTGGGGATGTGCCCGCAACCAAGGTACATGCTCTTGACCGGAATCGAACCTAGGACCCTTCGGTCCGCAAGCCGACACTCTATCCACTGAGCCAAACCGGTTAGGGCACAAGCAATGTTCTTTTTAACACAGAACAGATTTCTCAAAGTTTTCATTTTGTAACATGGAAAAAAAAAAAACCCTTTTTTTGGTTAATCCTCAACCTGAGGATATTTTCTCCATTGATCTTTTAGAGAGTGGAAGGGAGGGAGGGAGCAGGAAAAAGAGAGAAAAATCAATATGAGGGAGACACATCAATTGGTTGCCTCCTGTACTCATGGGGTATCAAACCTGCAACCCAGGTACATGTCTTTGACTGGGAATCAAACCTGCAACTCTTCCCAGTGCGGGCTGACCCTCTAACCACTGAGCAACACCAGTCAGGCCAAATTCTCCTGTTTTATAGTGTAGTTCATTCATTGCTGACAATCCAAGCCTCAGCACCTTGGCTCTGCCTCCAGAGAGACTGTAAGATGGGACCACGCAGCTCAGGTAAGCAGTACACTCCAGAATTCTGGTGTTCAGCCTGCAGTATATGCTCATGAAAAGTGTCCCCACAGGAAATGCTCACTAATGGCTACCCCGTCTCTCAAATCAGAAAAAATCCTGCTGGTTGTCCTGTATCTGTGACCTGCTGTTTGCCCAGTGTCCCAACACCACTTATTTTAAAAGGCACATTTTCACAACTGATCTAAGGAGACATCTTTATCTTACAAAATTTACTGACGGATTTTGGTAACTTACTAAACCTTCTATTCTGTTCAATTAATTCACGTACAAATGAATGTGAAAAACAATGAGGAAACATTTGGTATATAAAACGCTTTGGGACATGGTAGAGTGAAGCATAATAGTAATTCCTCCTCTGGAAAACCTGCTATTTGAAATTCTCTGATATTTTTAGATAGTCCCTTGCTCTGTAAGTCAACTCTGTCATTTTTAGATGATCTCTTATTCTATAAAATAACTTTGCTTTTAGCTTAAATAATAGGAAAGATAAACTTAACTGCCTGACCTTCTAGGCTAGCCATCCAATGTAAGGGGCTGAAACAATGATACTGATATGTACTCCCATACCAGGTGTCTGTATAGATATGATATGTACTCAAGGTTACAAGTTGTCTGTATAGATATGACAGGTGTTTGTTAGATATGATATATACTCAAGGTTACAAACTGTCTGCAAAAAAAAACTTACACAAAGACCTAGAATGATATAAAAAGAGAATACTCCTTCCTGTGATTGTTCAGAATTTGACAGAGGTATTCTGCTCGGAACCTGTGTGAAATAAAGATGACTCCTAACTAACTGACCCATTACGGTGCTTGTCTAGCTCGCTGATTTATGATCCAACATTTGGAGGCCCCAGCAAGATAAGAGACAGGTGCCTGTCGGCACCTGGTCTCAGATGCCTGGATGGACGGACTTGCCCGCCTGGCTACCAGGCCATGAAGATCTCTAAGGGGAGGTACCACCTGATGAAGTACCAGGGCCCTGGAGACACTTCTTGGTGGTCTTCATAGCCAGACAAGGGACACCTGACATGCCGCTACATTCTTGATGAGTCATCAGAAAGAAAGCCGCATGAGGTGAGTGAATTCAAATTCCACCTGTTGACCTGGCAGCAAGCCTTTGGCCACCTGAGCACTGTTAGCTGTTCACTGGGCCAAGCCCAACCACTAGCGTTCGTCACCACTTCTGGCTTTCCACGTGGCCCCTCCAATTGATGACGTCGGCATTTCTGGCCAGTCCCCAGGCCCCAAACCCTTGTCCACTAGAGCAGTTCAGGCTGTCCATGTGGCCCCACCCCTTGATGACGTCACCACTTCCGGCTGGTCCCTGGGCCAAGTCCTTATCCACTTGAGCACTTTTGGCTGTCCACGTGCCCCCGCCCCCTTGATGACGTGAACACTTCCTGCTGGCCCTTGGGCCCCAAACCCTTATCCACCTGAGCACTTCTGGCTATCGAAGTGGCCCCTCCCCCTTGAGGATGGCAGCATTTCTGGCCCAACATCGGGCACCAAGCCCTTATCCACCTGAGCATTTCTGGCTGTCCATGTGGGCCTCTTCCCGTTGATGACATCAGCACTTCAGGCCTGTCACCGAACCTCAAGCCCTTGTCCACCAGAGCATTTCTGGATGCTCACCTGGGCCAGACCATATCCATGGTCACCTCAGCATTTCCGGCTGTCCACCTGGCCCCACCCCATTGATGACATAAACACTTCCTGCTGGTCCATGGACCCCAACCCTTATCCACCTGAGCACTTCTGGCTCTCCCAGTGGCCCCTCCCCCTCGTTGACTGTAGCACTTCTGGGCCAACATCGGGCACCAAGCCCTTATCCACCTTAGCGTTTCTGGCTGTCCACGTGGCATCTCCCCCTTGATGACATCAGCACTTCAGGCTGGTCATCGAACCTCAAGCCGATGTCTACCAGAGCAATTCTGGCTGCTCACCTGGGCCAGACCATATCCTTGGTCACCTCAGCACTTCCGGCTGTCAACCTGACCAATCCCCCGTGATGATATGACCAGTTTGAGCTGGTCACCTGGGCCCAACCCTTGTTCATGTGACTATTTCCGGCCGTTCCCCAGGCCCTTGTTCGCCTGACCAATGAGACACACTGGCCGGCTACTTACCTCCTAAGAAAAGGGGTGACTTCCCAATATCTGGAAGTTGGCTGAACGGCCTAACACCCACAGCCCCAGGTCACCTTAGGCTCACAGACTGCCTAATCCCCGGTGTGGAGGGTGGCAAGCAGGGGGCCGCCAGAACTCCTTTAAGACAATCATGGGCATACATGAACACAGGGACACCCCATGCTCCCCAACATAGGAGCATCTCATTCTGGTGTGACCTGCGACACAGACAGCCCTGCCTCTGGACTATGAATTCCGGGAAAAGCAGTGTTGAAGCCCTGAAAACTAGTTCCATACTGGGAGCAAAGACCTGGCCCCTCAATGGTCATTAAAATTTCGCTGCCAACTGAAGGCCAGCTATTTACTTAATACCTAGGAAATGTCTTTCCGTGAGGAAAGGTACATTCCCACTGCCTTCTTGTGTGTGGACCACAGGAAGCTGGGGCGTTTGCGAACTCTTAGGATCCTCCAATGCATTCTCCTGGCTCTAACAGACTTTACACTTGACCACTTCCAGCTGTTGACCTGGCAGCAAACCTTTGTTTACCTGAGCATTTCTAGGTGTTCACTGGGACAGGCCCAACCACTTGGCTTCGTCACCACTTCTGGCTGTCCACGTGGCCGGTCCCCTTGATGACATCAGCACTTCCATCCTGTCCTGGTCCCCAAGCCCTTGTCCACCAGAGCACTTCCGGCTGTTCACCTGGGCCAGCAAATATCCATGGTCACCTTAGCACTTCCGACTCTCCACCTGGCCCCTCCCCATTGATGATATGAACACTTTAAACTGGTTACCGGCCCCAACTCTTGTTCATGTGACTATTTCCCAGTTTCCCAGGCCCTTGTTTGCCTCACCAATGAACCACACTGTCTGGCTACTTAGTTACTAAGAAGAGGGTTGACTTCCCAATCTCTAAGTTTGCTTCAGGGCCTAACAACCACAGCCCCAGGTCACCTTGTGCTCACGGATTGCCTCTTCCCTGGTGGGAAGATGGCAAGAAGGGAGCCAGCAGCACTCCTTTAAGACAACCCTGGGTGTCCATGAGGACAGGGATCCCCCATACGGCTCAACATGTGGGCATCTCACCCTGGAGTGACCTGCGACTATGACAGCCCTGCCTATGGGCTTTGAAATCCGGGAAACAGCAGTGTTGAGGCCCTGAAAACCCTTTCCAAACTGGGAGCAAAGACCTGCCCCCTCCATGGTCACTTAAATTTCGTAGCGAACTGAGGGCCAGCTTTTTGCTTAATTCCTGGGGATCAACCTTCAGTGAGGAAAACTACCTACTCGCTGCCTTCCAGAGTATGGTGCACAGGAAGATGGGGAGTTTCTAACCTCTTGGGATCCTCCAATGAATTCATCAGGCTCTACAAGCATTTACACTTGACCACTTCCAGCTGTTGACCTGGCAGCAAGCCCTGGTCTACCTGAGGATTTCTAGCTGTTCATTGAGAGAAGCCCAACCACTCGGCCTCATTACCACTTTTGGCTGTCCAGGTGGCCCCTCCCTTGATCACGTCAGAAGTCTCAGTTGGTCCCGGGCCACAAAATCTTAACCACCTGAACACTTCGGGCTGTCCACGAGGCCCTTACCCCCTGATGATGTCAGCACTCCCTGCAGGTTTCCACGCCCCAAACCCTTACCCACCTTAGCACTTTGGGCTGACCATGTAGCCCCTCCCCCTTGATGACATCAGCATTTCTGGCCAGTCTGTGGTCCCCAAGCACTTATCCACCAGAGCACTTCCGGATGTTCACCTAGGCCACACAATATCCTTGGTCACCTAAGCACTTCTGACTCTCCACCTGGACCCTCCCCATTGAAGATATGAACACTTTAAACTGGTTACCAGGTCTCAACCCTTGTTCATGTGACTATTTCCTGCTTTTTCCCAGGCCCTTGTTCACTTTACCAATGAGCGAACCTGGATAGCTACTTAGCTCCTAAGAAGAGGGGTGACTTCCCAATCTCTGGAAGTTGGCTTAAGGGCCTAACACCCACAGCCCAAAGTCAACTTTTGCTCACATACTGCCTCTTCCCCGGTGGGAGGGTGGCCAGCAGGAAGCAGCCAGCAATCCTTAAAGACAACACCTGGCGTCCATGAGGCCAGGGATCCCCCATGCTGCCCAACATGGAGGCGTCTCACCCTAGAGAGAACTGCGACTCTGACAGCACTGCCTATGGGCTTTGAAATCCAGGAAACAGCAGTATTGAGGCCCTGAAAACCCTTTCCAAACTGCTAGCAAAGACCTGCCCCCTCCACGGTCACTTAAATTTCGTAGCGAACTGAGGGCCAGCTTTTTGCTTAATTCCTGGGGAACTGTCCTTCCGTGAGCACGGATACCTTCTCGCTGCCTTCCAGAATATAAACCACAGGAAGTTCAACAGTTTCCAACCTCTTGGGATCCTCCAATGCATTCTTCTGGCTCTTTACACTTGAACACATCCAGCTGTTGACCTGGCAGCAAGCTCTGGTCAACCTGAGGATTTCTGGCTGTTCACTGGGACAAGCCCAACCACTCGGCCTCATTACCATTTCTGGCTGTCCACGTTGCCCCTCCCCTTGATGAGGTCAGCAGTCTCCTCTGGTCCTGGCCCCAAAATCTTAACCACCTGAACACCTTGGGCTGTCCACGTGGCACCTCCCCCTTGATGACGTCAGCGCTTCTGGCAGGTCACCGGGCCAAAAACCCATAATCACCTGAGCAATACAGCTTCTAGACGTGGCTACTCCCCGGTGATGACGTCAGCACTTCCTGCTGGTACCAGGTCCCCAAGACTTTATCCACCAGAGCACTTCCGGCTGTTCACCTGAGCCTGACCATATCCTTGGTCACCACAGCCCTTCTGACTGTCCACCTGGCTCGTACCCATTGAGGATATGAACACTTTAAACTGGTTACCCGGGCCAAACCTTTGTTTGACTATTTCCCATTGTTCCCCCGGCCCTGGTTCACCTCACCAATGAGCCACACTGGCTGGTGCTTAGCTTATAAGAATAGGGGTGATTTTCCAATCTCTGGAAGTTGGATTAAGGGCCTAACACCCACAGCCCCAGGTAACCTTCTGCTCACAGACTGCCTCTTTCCCAGTGGGATGGTGGCCAGCCGTGCGCCCCCAGCACTCCCTTAAGACAATCCTGGTTGTCCATGATGCCGGCATCACCCATGGTACTCAACATGGGGGCATCTCACCCTGCAGTGACCTGCGACTCTGACAGCCCTGCATATGGGCTTTGAAATCTGGGAAACAGCAGTGTTGAGGACTTGAAAATCCTTTTCAAACTGGTAGAAAAGACCAGACCCCTCCACGATCACTTAAATTCATAGCGACAGAGGGCCAGCTTTTTGAGTAATTCCTGGGAAACTGTCCTTCTGAGAGGAGAGCTACCTTCTCACTGCCTTCCAGAGTATGGTCTACAGGATGTTCGGCAGTTTCCGAACTCTTGGGATCCTCCAATGTATTCTCCTGGCTCTACAAGACTTCACACTTGACCACTTCAGTTGTTGACCTGGGAGGCAGCCCTGGTCAACCTGAGGATTTCTGGTTGTTCCTGGGACAAGCTGAATCAATCGGCCTCGTCACCACTTCTGGCTGACCACATGTCCCCACCCCTTGATGACATCAGTAGTCTCAGCTGCTCCTAGGCCCCAAAATCTTAACCACCTGAACACCTAGGGCTGTCAACGTGGCTCCCCCCGCAAGATGACGTCAGCAATTCCGGCCAGTATCCGGCCCCAATCCCATAACCACCTGACCACTTCAGCCTCTCGTTGTGGCTCCTCCCCCTTAGTGACATCAGCACTTCTGGCGTGTCCCTGGGCCCCGAAATCATAACCACCTGAGCACTTCAGCCTCTACATATGGCCCCTCCACGGTGAGGACATTAGCACTTCCTGCCTGTCCCTGATCCTCAGCATTTATTTACCAGAGCTCTTGGGGCTGTTCTCCGGGGCCTGACCATATCCTTGGTCACCTCAGCCCTTCTGACTGTCCACCTGGCACCTCCCCTTTGCGGATATGAAAACTTTAAACTGGTTACCGGGTACTAACCCTTGTTCATGTGACTATTTCCCGCTGTTCCCTCAGCCCTGCTTCACCACACCAATGAGCCACACCGGGTGGCGCTTAGGTCACAAGAACTATGGTGATTTACCAATCTTTGGAAGTTGGTTTAAGGGCCTAACACCCACGGCCCAGGTAACCTTCTGCTCACAGACTGACTCTTTCCCAGTGGGATGGTGGTGAGCAGAAAGCCCCCAGGACTCCTTTAAGGCAATCCTGGTTGTCCATGAGGCAGGGATCCCCCATGCTACTCAACATGGGGGCATCTCAACCTGCAGTGACCTGCGACTATGACAGCCCTGCATATGGGCTTTGAAATCTGGAAAACAACAGTGTTGAGGACTTGAAAACACTTTTCAAACTGATAGAAAAGACCAGACCCCTCCATGGTCATTTAAATTTTGTAGCGAACTGAGGGCCAGCTTTTTGCTTAATTCCTGGGGTACTGTCCTTCTGAGAGGAAAGCTACCTTCTCGCTGCCTTCCAGAGTATGGACTACAGGAAGTTCGGCAGTTTCCGACCTCTTGGGATCCTCCAATGTATTCGCCTGGCTCTACAAGACTTCACACTTGACCTCTTCCAGTTGTTGACCTGCGAGGCAGACCTGTTCTACCTAAGGATTTCTGGTTGTTCATTGGCACAAGCCCAAACAATCGACCTAGTTACCACTTCTGGCTGACCACGAGTCCCCACCCCTTGATGATGTCAGCATTCTCAGCTGGTCCTGGTCTCCAAAATCTTAACCACCTGAAACCCTCGAGCTGTCTTCATGGCCCCCCACCTTGATGACATCAGCATTTCCAGCCAGTACCCGGGCCCCAATCCAATAACCACCGGACAACTTCAGCCTCTCGATGTGGCCCCTCTCTCTTAATGACGTCAGCTCTTCCGGCATGTCCCAGGGCCCCAAACCCATAACCACCTGAGCACCTCAGCCTCTACTTGTGGCCACTCCCCCCTGAGGACATCAGCACTTCCTGCCTGTCCCTGATCCTCAGCCCTTTATTTACCAGAGCTCTTCCGGCTGTACACCGGGGCCTTACCATATCCTTGGTCACCTCAGCCCTTCTGACTGTCCTCCTGGCACCTCCCCATTGCAGATAGGAATACTTTAAAAAGGTTACAGCGCTCCAACCCTTGGTCATGTGACTATTTTCCATTGTTCCCCCGGCCCTGTTTCTTTTCACCAATGAACCATACTGGATGGCGCTTAGCTCATAAGAACAGGGGTGATTTCCCAAACTCTGGAAGTTGGCTTAAGGGCCTAACACCGACAGCCCCAGGTAACCTTCTGCTCACAGACTGCCTTATTCCCGGTGGGATGGTGGCCAGCAGTGGGCCCCCAGCACTCCTGTAAGACAACCATGGGTGTCCATGGGGCCGCGATCCCCATGCTCCCCAACATGGGGGCATCTCACCCTGCAGTGACCTGCGACTCTGACAGCCCTGCATATGGGGTTTGAAATCCGGGAAACAGCAGTGTTGAGGCCTTGAAAACCCTTTCCAAACTGGGAAAAAAGACCAGCCCCCTCCACGGTAACTTAAATTTGGTGGCGAACTGAGGGACAGCTTTTTGCTTAATTCCTGGGGAACTGTCCTTCTGAGATGAGAGCTACCTTCTCGCTGCCTTCCAGAGTATGGACCAAGGACGTTCAGCAGTTTCCGACCTCTTGGAATCCTCCTATATATTCTCCTGTCTCTAGAAGCGTTTCCACTTGACCACTTCCAGTTGTTGACCTGGGAGGCAGGCCTTGTCTACCTGAGGATTTCTGATTGTTCATTGGGACAATCCCAAACAATCGGCCTCATTACCACTTCTGGATGTTCACGTGTCCCCTCCCCTTGATGATATCAGCAGTCTCAGCTGGTCTACGCCCCAAAATCTTAACCACCTGAACACCTCGGGCTGTCCACGTAGCCCCCTGCCTTGATGACGTCAGCACTTCCGGCCAGGTCCAGGGCCCCAATCTCATAACCACCTGACCACTTCAGCCTCTCGATGTGGCCCCTCTCTCTTAGTGACATCAGCACTTCCAGCGTGTCCCTGGGCCCCAAAACCATAACCACCTGAGCACTTAAGCATCTACACGTGGCCCCTCCCCTGTGAGGACGTCAGCACTTCCTGCCTGTCCTTGATCCCCAGCCCTTTATTTACCAGAGTTCTTCTGGCTCTTCACCTGTGCCTGACCATATCCTTGGTCACCTCAGCCCTTCTGACTGTCCACCTGGCACCTCCCCATTGCAGATATGAACACTTTAAACTGGTTAACTGGTCCCACCCCTTGTTCATGTGACTATTTCCTGTTGTTCCCCTGGCCCTGGTTCACCTCACCAATGAGCCAAACTGGCTGGCGCTTTGCTCATAAGAACAAGGGTGATTTCCCAATCTCTGGAAGTTGGCTTAAGGACCTAACACCCACAGTCCCAGGTAACCTTCTTCTCACAGACTGCCTCTATCCCGGTGGGATGGTGTCCAGCAGTGAGCGCCCATCACTCCTTTAAGACAACCCTGGGTGTCCATGAGGCCGGGATCCCCCATGCTCCCAAACATGGGGGCATCTCACCCTGCAGTGACCTCCGACTCTGACAGCCCTGCATATGGGCTTTGAAATCCGAGTAACACCAGTGTTGATGCCCTGAAAACCCTTTCCAAACTGGCAGAAAAAGACCAGCCCCCTCCACAATCACTTAAATTTCGTAGCGAACTGAGGACCAGCTTTTTGCTTAATTCCTGGGGAACTGTCTTTCAGTGAGGAGAGCTACCTTCTTGCTGCCTTCCAGAGTATGGACCACAGGACGTTCGTTAGTTTCCGACTTCTTGGGATCCTCCAATGTATTCTCCTGGCTCTACAAGCCTTTACACTTGACCACTTCCAGTTGTTGACCTGGGAGTCAGACCTGGTCTACCTGAGGATTTCTGGTTGTTCCTGGGACAAGCTGAATCAATCGGCGGCGTCACCACTTCTGGCTGTCCACATGTCCTCACCCCTTGATGATCTCAGAAGTCTCAGCTGATTCTAGGCCCCAAAATCTTAAACACCTGAATACCTTGGGCTGTCTACATGGTCCCCCCATCTAGATGACGTCAGCACTTCCGGCCAGTACTCGGCCCCAATCTCATAACCACCTGACCACTTCAGCCTCTCAATGCGGCTCCTCCCCCTTAGTGACATTAGCACTACTGGAGTGTCCCCGGGCCCCAAAACCATAACCACCTGAGCACTTCAGCCTCTACACTTGGCCCCTCCACGTTGAGGACGTTAGCACTTCCTGCCTGTCCCTCATCCTCAGCATTTATTTACCAGAGCTCTTGCAGCTGTTCACCTGGGCCTGACCATATCCTTGGTCACCTCAGCCCATCTGACTGTCCACCTGGCACCTCCCTATTGAGGATATGAACACTTTAAACTGGTTACCTGGTCCCAACCCTTGTTCATGTGTTCTTAGCTAAGCGCCAGGGAGTGTGGCTCATTGGTGAGGTGAACCACGGCCGGGGGAAAAATGGGAAATAGTAAGAACAAGGGTGATTTCCCAATCTCTGGAAGTTGGCTTAAGTGCCTAACAGCCACAGCCCCAGATAACCTTCTGCTCACAAACTGCCTCTTTCCCGGTGGGATGGTGGCCACCAGTGCACCCCCAGAACTCCTTTAAGACAACCCTGGTTGTCCATGAGGCCGGGATTCCCCATGTTACTCAACATGGGGGCATCTCACCCTGCAGTGACCTGCGACTCTGACAGCCCTGCATATGGGCTTTGAAATCTGGGAAACAGCAGGGTTGAGGACCTGAAATCCCTTTTCTAACTGGGAGAAAAGATCAGACCCCTCCACGGTCACTTAAATTTTGTAGCGAACTGAGGGCCAGCTTTTTGCTTAATTCCTGGGGAACTGTCCTTCTGAGAGGAGAGCTACCTTCTCGCTGCCTTCCAGAGTATGGACTACAGGAAGTTCGGCAGTTTCCGACCTCTTGGGATCCTCCAATGTATTCTCCTGGCTCTACAAGAATTTATACTTGACCACTTCCAGTTGTTGACCTGGGAGGCAGCCCTGGTTTACCTGAGGATTTCTGGTTGTCTTCTGGGACAATCCCAACCAATGCGCCTCATTACCACTTCTGGCTGTCCATGTGGCCTGACCCCTTGATGAGGTCAGCAGTCTGAGCTAGTCCTAGGCCCCAAAATCTGAACTACCCGAACACCTCGGGCTGTCCACGTGGCCCCTCCTCCTTGATGACGTCAACACTTCCTGCCAGTACCCAGGCTCCAATCCCATAACCACATGAGCACTTCAGCCACCCAATGTGGCCCCTCCCCCTTGATGACATTAGCACTTCCAGAGGGTCCCAGGGCCCAAACACAAAACCACCTAAGCACTTTTGCTTCTACACGAGGCCCCTCCCCTGTGATAACATGAGCACTTCCTGCTGGTTCCTGATCCCCAACCCTTTATTCACCAGAGCACTTCCATCTGTTCACCTGGGCCTGACCATATCCTTGGTCACTTTAGCCCTTCTGACTGTCCACCTGGTACATCCCCATTGATGTTATGAACACTTTAAACTGGTTACCGGGTCTCAACCTTTTTTTATGTGACTATTAACCCCTGTACCCCAGGCCCTTGTAGGCCTCATTAATGAGCCACACTGGCTGCCTTTTAGCTCCTAAGAATAGGGGAGATTTTGCAATCTCTGGAGTTGGCTTAAGTGCTTAACACACAAAGCCCCAGGTAACCTTTTGCTCACAGACTCCCTCTTTCTCAGTGGGATGGTGTCCAATAGTGCGCCCCCAGCACTCCTTTAAGACAACCCTGTGTGTCCATGAGACCGGGATCCCCCATGCTCCCCAACACGGGGGCATCTCACCCTTCAGTTACCTGGGACTCTGACAGCCTTGCATATGGGTTTTGAATTTCGGGAAACAGCAGTGTTAAGGCCCTGAAAACCCTTTCCAAATGGGAGCAAAGACCTGACCCCGTCCATGGTCACTTAAATTTCGTAGCGAACTGAGTGCCAGCTTTTTGCTTAATTCCTGGGGAACTGTCCTTCTGTGAGTACAGGCACCTTCTTGCTGCCTTCCAGAGTATAAACCACAGGAAGTTGGGGAGTTTCTGACCTCTTGGGATCCTCCAATGCATTCACCTGGTTCCACCTGCCTTTACAATTGACCATTTCCAGTGAGGATTTCTGGCTGTTCACTGGGACAAGCTTAACCGCTGGGCCTTGTTACCACTTCTGGCTGTCCACCTGGCCCCTCCCCTTGATGACGTCAGCAGTCTCAGGTTGTCCCCGGTCCCCAAACCCTTACCCACATGAGCACTTCAGCCTCTCCACCTGGCCCCTCCCCCTTGATGACCTCAGTATTTTCGGCCTGTCCCCAGTTCCCAAGCCCTTGTCTTCTAGAGTACTTCCCGCGGTTCACCTGGCCAGACCGCATCCTTGGTCACCTCAGCACTTCCGCCTCTCTACATGACCTCTCTGCATTGATGATATGAACACTTTAAACTGGTTAAGGGGCCCCAACCCTTGTTCATGTCACTATTTCCCGCAATTCCCCAGAACCTTGTTCTCCTCACCCATGAGCCACACTGGCTGGCTACTTAGGTCCAAGAAGAGGGGTGACTTCCAAATCTTGTAAGTTGGCTTAATGGCCTAACACTCACAGTCCCAAGTCACCTTCTCCTCAAGGACTGCCTCTTATCCGATGGGAGGGTGGCCAACAGGGAGCCGCCAGCACTCCATTAAGACAACACTTGGCGTCCATGAGGCCAGGGAATCCCCCATGCTGCCCAACATGAGGGCATCTCAACCTGGAGAAAACTGAGACTCTGACAGCCCTGCCTAAGGGCTTTGAAATGTGGGAAACAGCAGTGTTGAGGACCTGAAAACCCCTTCCATATTGGGAGCAAAGACCTGACCCCTCCATGGTCACTTAAATTTCGTAGCGAACTGAGGGCCAGGTATTTGCTTACTTCCTGGGGAACATCCTTCTGAGAGGACTGGTACATTCTAACTGAGATCAAGATTATAGAACACAGGTAGTTCGGGAGTTTCTGACCTCTTGGGATCCTCCAATACATTCACCTGGCTCTACCAGGCTTTACACTTGACCACTTCCAGCTGTTCACCTGGAAGCAAGCCCTGGTCTACCTGAGGATTTCTGGCTGTTCACTGGGACAAGCCCAACCACTAGGCCTCTTAACACTTCTGGCTGTCCAGGTGGCCCTTCACCCTCACTGAAGTCAGCAGCCTCAGCCAGTCCTGTTCCCCAAAATCATAACCACCTTAGCACTTTGGGCTGTTCACGTGGCCCCTCCCCCTTATGATGTCAGCACTTCCGGCCAATCCCAGGTCCCCACCCACTTGTCCACCAGAGCAATTCCACCTGTTCACCTGGGCCCTCCCCATTGATGATATGAACACTTTAATCTGGTAATCCGGCCCAAACCTTAGTTCACGTGACTATTTCTGGCTGTACCCTAGGCCCTTGTTCGCCTGACCAATGAGCCACATTTTCAGGCTAAGATAAGGGGTAACTTTGCAATCTCTTGGCTTAAGAACCTAACACCAAGAGCCCCAGGTCACCTTATGCTCACAGACTGCCTAATCTCCAGTGGAGAGGATTGCAAGCAGGGGGCCGCCAGCATTACTTTAAGACAATCATGGGTGTACATGAGCATAGGGACGCCCCATACTCCCAATCATAGGAACATCTCATTCTGAACTAACCTGCGACGCAGACTGCCCTGTCTCTGGACTTTGAAATTTGGGAAAAAGCAGTGTTGAGGCCCAGAAAACCCTTTCCATACTGGGAGCAAACTCCTGACACTCCAGGGTAATTTACAGTTCCCGGAGCCCTGAGGGCCAGCTTTTTGCTTAATTCGTGGGGAACGCCCTTCCCTGAGGCTAGGTACCTTCTCTGTGCCTTCCAGAGTATGGAACTCAGAAATTTGGGGAGTTGCCGACCTCCTGGGATCCTCCAATGCATTCACCTGGCTCTACGAGCCTTTACACTAGCAACTTCGAGCTGTTGACCAGGCAGGAAGCCCTGGTCTACCTGAGGATTTCTGGCTGTTCACTGGGACAAGCCTAACCACTGGGACTTGTTACCACTTCTGGCTGTCCACGTGGCCTCTCCCTTTGATGACGTCAGCAGTCTCAGGTGGTCCCCGGTCCCCAAACCCTTACCCACATGAGCACTTCAGCCTCTCCACGTGGCCCCTCACCCTTGATGACCTCAGCATTTTCTGCCGGTCCCCAGTTCCCAAGCCCTTGTCTTCTAGAGTAATTCCCGTGGTTCACCTGGGCCAGACCGCATCCTTGGTCACCTCAGCACTTCCGACTCTCCACCTGACTCCTCTCCACTGATGATATGAACACTTTAAACTGGTTACCGGGCCCCTACCCTTGTTCATGTGACTATTTCCCGCTGTTCCCCAGGCCCTTGTTCACCTCACCAATGAGCCACACTGGCTGGCTACTTATCTCCTAAGAAGAGGGGTGACTTCCCAATCTCTGGAAGTTGGCTTAAGGGCCTAACACCCACAGCCCAGGTCACCTTCTGATCATAGACTACCTCTTCCCTGGTGGGAGGGTAGCAAGAAGGGAGCCGCCAGCACTCCTTTAAGACAACCCTGGGCGTCCATGAGGCCAGGGATCACCCATGCTTTGCAACATGGGGGCATCTGACCCTGGAGTGACCTGCAACTATGACAGTCCTGCCTTTGGGCTTTGAAATCTGGGAAACAGCAGTGTTGAGGTCCTGAAAATCCTTTCCAAACTGGGAGAAAAGACCTGCCCCCTCCATGGTCACTTAAATTTTGTAGCAAACTGAGGGCTAGGTTTTTGTTTACTTCCTGGGAAACGTCCTTCGTGAGGACAGGTACCTTCTCGCTTCCTTCCAGATTATAAACCACACGAAGTTCGGCAGTTTCCGACCTCTTGGGATCCTCCAATGCATTCTTCTGGCTCTTTACACTTGAACACTTCCAGCTGTTGACCTGGAAGCAAGCCCTGGTCTGCCTGAGGATTTCTGGCTGTTCACTGGGACAAGCCCAACCACTTGGCTTCTCATTTCCACTTCTGTCTGTCCACGTGGTCCCTCCCCTGATGACACTAGCAGTCTTATCTGGTCCTGGGCCCCGAAATCTTAACCACCCGAACACCTGGGGCTATAACGTGGCCCCTCCCCCTTGACGATGTCAGCATTTCCGGTCAGTACCCGGGTCCCAATCCCATTACCACCTGACCACTTCTGCCTCTTGATGTGGCCCCTCCCCCTTCATGACTTCAGCACATCCAGCAGGTCCCCAGGCCCCAAAACCCATAACCACCTGAGCACTTCAGCCTCTACACGTGGCCCCTTCCCAGTGATGACGTCAGCACTTCCTGCCTGTCCCCAATCCTCAACCATTTATCCACCAGAGCACTTCCGTCTATACACCGGGCCAGACCATATCCTTGGTCATCTCAGCACTTCAGACTCTCCACCTGGCCCCTCCCCATTGATGATATGAACACTTTCAGTTGGTTAACGGGCCCCAACCCTTGTTCATGTGACTATTTCCCACTGTTCCCCAGGCCCTTATTCGTCTCACCAATGAGCAACACTGGCTGGCTACTTAGCTCCTAAGAAGTTGGGTGACTTCCCTATCTCTGCAATTTGGCTTAAGCGCCTAACACCCAGAGCCCCAGGTCACCTTCTGCTCACAGACTTCCTAATCACCAGTGGAGAGGGTGGCAAGCATGGGGCCGCCAGCACTCCTTTAAGACAATCATGGTCGTACATGACCATAGGGACGCCCCATGATCCCCATCATAGGAACATCTCATTCTGGACTAACCTGCGCCGCAGACAGCCCTGTCTCTGGACTTTGAAATCTGGGAAAAAGCAGTGTTGAGGCCCAGAAAACCCTTTCCATACTGGGAGCAAACTCCTGACACTCCAGGGTAACATACAGTTCCCGGAGCCCTGAGGGCCAGCTTTTTGCTTAATTCATGGGGAACGCCCTTCCCTGAGGCTAGGTACCTTCTCTGTGCCTTCCAGAGTATGGAACTCAGAAATTTGGGGAGTTGCCGACCTCCTGGGATCCTCCAATGCATTCACCTGGCTCTACGAGCCTTTACACTAGCAACTTCGAGCTGTTGACCAGGCAGGAAGCCCTGGTCTACCTGAGGATTTCTGGCTGTTCACTGGGACAAGCCTAACCACTGGGACTTGTTACCACTTCTGGCTGTCCACGTGGCCTCTCCCTTTGATGACGTCAGCAGTCTCAGGTGGTCCCCGGTCCCCAAACCCTTACCCACATGAGCACTTCAGCCTCTCCACGTGGCCCCTCACCCTTGATGACCTCAGCATTTTCTGCCGGTCCCCAGTTCCCAAGCCCTTGTCTTCTAGAGTAATTCCCGTGGTTCACCTGGGCCAGACCGCATCCTTGGTCACCTCAGCACTTCCGACTCTCCACCTGACTCCTCTCCACTGATGATATGAACACTTTAAACTGGTTACCGGGCCCCTACCCTTGTTCATGTGACTATTTCCCGCTGTTCCCCAGGCCCTTGTTCACCTCACCAATGAGCCACACTGGCTGGCTACTTATCTCCTAAGAAGAGGGGTGACTTCCCAATCTCTGGAAGTTGGCTTAAGGGCCTAACACCCACAGCCCAGGTCACCTTCTGATCATAGACTACCTCTTCCCTGGTGGGAGGGTGGCAAGAAGGGAGCCGCCAGCACTCCTTTAAGACAACTCTGGGCGTCCATGAGGCCAGGGATCGCCCATGCTCTGCAACATGGGGGCATCTCACCCTGCAGTGACCTGCAGATATGACAGCCCTGACTTTGGGGTTTGAAAACTGGAAATAGCAGTGTTAAGTCCCTGAAAACCCTTTCCAAACTGGGAGAAAAGACCAGTCCCCTCCAACGTCAATTAAATTTCTTAGTGAACTGAGGGCCAGGTTTTGCTTAATTCCTGGGGAACTGTCCTTCCCTGAGGAGAGCTACCTTCTCGCTTCCTTCCAGAGTATGGACCACAGGACATTCCGCAGTTTCCCACCTCTTGTGATCCTACAATCTCCTAGCTTTACAAGCTTTTACACTTGACTACTTCCAGGTGTTGACCTGGGAGGAAGTCCTGGTCTACCTGATGATTTCTGCTTGTTCACTGGGAAATGTCCAACCAATGGGCCTCCTTACCACTTCTGGCTGTCTACGTGGCCCCACCCTTTGATGAGGTCAGCAGTCTCATCTGGTCCTATGCCCAAAAATCTTAACCACCTGAACACCTGGGGCTGTCCACGTGGCCCCTCCCCCTTGATGACGTCAGTAGTTCCGGCCGGTACCCGGGCCCCAATCCCATAACCACCTGAGCACTTCAGCCTCTCGATGTGGCGCCTCCTCCGTGAGGACATCAGCACTTCCTGCTAGTACCTGGTCCCCAAGCTTTTATCCACCAGAGCACTTCAGACTGTTCACCTGGACCTGACCATTTCCTTGGTCACCTCAGCACTTCTGACTGTCCACCTGGCGCCTCCTCATTGATGATACGAACACTTTAAACTGGTTACCGGGTCTCAACACTTGTTCATGTGACTATTTCTTGCTGTTCCCCTGGCCCTCGTTCGCCTCACCAATGAACCACACTGGCTGGCACTTAGCTCATAAGAACAGGGGTGATTTCCCAATCTCTGGAAGTTGGCTTAAGGGCGTAACACCAACAACCTCAGGTAACCTTCTGCTTACAGACTGCCTCTTCCCCGGTGGAATGGTGGTCATCAGGGTGCCCCCAGCACTCCTTTCAGACAACCCTGTGTGTCCATAAGTCCAGGGATACCCCATGCTCCCCAACTGGGGGGCATCTCAACCTGCAGTGACCTGTGACTCTGACAAACCTGCATATGGGCTTTGAAATCTGCGAAATAGCAGTGTTGAAGCCCTGAAGTCCCTTTTCAAAGTGGGAGCAAAGACCTGAGCCCCCCATGGTTACTTAAATTTCTTAGCGAACAGAGGGCCAGCTTTTTGCTTAATTCCTGGGGAACTTTCCTTCTGAGAGAACAGGTACCTTCTCCCTGCCTTCCAGGGTATCACCACAGGAAGTTGGGGAGTTTCCGACCTCTTGGGATCCTACAATGAATTCACCTGGCTCCACTAGCCTTTACAATTGACCACATGCAGCTGTTTACCTGGCAGAAAGCCCTGGTCTACCTGAGGACTTCTGGCTGCTTACTGGGACAAGCCCAACCACTCAGCCTCGATTCCACTTCTGGCTGTCCACATGGCCCCTCTCCTTGATGACGTCAGCAGTCACATCTGGTCCAAGGCCCCAAAATCTTAACCACCAGAACACTTCAGGCTGTCCACGTGGCCCTTCTCCCTAGATGATGTCAGCATTTCCGGCCAATTCCCAGGCCCAAAACACATAAGCACCTGAGGACTTCAGCCTTTACACGTTGCACCTCCCCCATGATGACGTCAGCAATTCAGTAGGTCTCTGGTCCCCAATCCCTTATCCACCAGAAAACTTACAGCTGTTCACCTGGGCCTGACCATATCCTTGGTCACTTCTGCCCTTCTGACTGTGCACCTGGCACCTCCCCATTGATGATATGGTTACCGGGTCCCAACCCTTGTTCATGTGACTATTTCCCCCTGTACCCCAGGCCCTTGTTCGCCTCACCAATGTGCCACACTGTCTGGCTCTTACCTCCTAAGAAGAGGGGTGATTTTCCAATCTCTGGAGTTGTCTTAAGGGCCTACCACAAAAAGCCCCAGGTAACCTACTGATCACAGACTCCCTCTTCCCCGGTGATATATTGGCCAGCAGTGCGCCACAAGCACTCCTTTAAGACACCCTTGGGTGTCCATGAGGCGAGGAATCATTCATGCTCCCCATCACAGGGGCATGTCACCCTGCAGTGACCTGCGACTCTGACAGCCCTGCATATGGCCTTTGAAATCTGGGAAACAGCAATGTTGAGGCCCTGAAAACCATTTCCAAACTGGGAATAAAGACTTGACCCCTCCATGGTCACTTAAATTTCGAAGCGAACTGAGGGCCAGCTTTTTGCTTAATTCCTGGGGAACTGTCCTTCCTTGAGGACAGGTACCTTCTTGCTGCCTTCCAGAGTATAAAACACAGGAAGCTGAGAAGTTTCCGACCTCTTGGGATCCTCCAGTGCATTCACCTGCCTAGACCCACCTTTACAATTGACCACTTCCAGCTGTTGACCTGGGAGGCAGCCCTGGTCTACCTGAGGATTTCTGGCTGTTCTCTGGGACAAGCCTAACCACTTGGCCTCATTACCACTTCTGACTGTCCACATGGCCCCTCCCCCTTGTTGACATCAGCACTTCCTGCTGGTACCCGGGCCCCAATCCCATAACCACAAGAGCACTTCAGCCTCTTGATGTGGACCCTCCCCATTGATGACATCAACACTTCCAGCGGATCCCAGGGCCCCAAACCCATAAGCACCTGAGCACTTCAGCCTCTACATGTGGCCCCTCCCCCATGAGGACGTCAGCATTTCCTCCCTGTCCCTGATGCCCAGCCCTTTATTTACCAGAGCTCTTCCGGCTGTTCACCTGGGCCTGACCAGATCCTTGGTCGCCTCAGCCCTTCTGACTGTCCAACTGGCACGTCCCATTGAGGATATGAACACTTTAAACTGGTTACCGTGTCCCAACCCTTGTTCATGTGACTATTTCCAGTTGTTCCCCCGGGCCTGGTTCACCTCACCATGAGCCACGCTGGCTGGCGCTTAGCTCATAAGAAAGGGTGATTTCCCAATCTCTGGAAGTGGGCTTAAGGGCCTAACACCCACAGCCCCAGGTGACCTTCTGCTCACAAATGCCTCTTTCCTGATGGGATGGTGGCCAGAAGTGCGCCCCCAGCACTCCTTTAAGAAAACCCTGGGTGTCCATGAGGCCGGGATCCCCCATGCTCCCCAACATGGGGGCATCTCAACCTGCAGTGACCTGCGACTCTGACAGCCTTGCATACGGGCATTGAAATCCGGGAAACAGCAGTGTTGAGGCCCTGAAAACCCTTTCCAAACTGGGAGCAAAGAGCTGACCCCTCCATGTTCACTTAAATTTCGAAGCGAACTGAGGGCCAGCTTTTTGCTTAATTCCTGGGGAACTGTCCTTCCCTGAGGACAGGTACCTTCTCGCTGCCTTCCAGAGTATAAAACACAGGAAGTTGGGGAATTTCTGACCTTTTGGGTACCTCCAATGCATTCACTTGGATCCAACAGCCTTTCCACTTGACCACGTCCAGCTGTTGACCTGGCAGGAAGCCCTCGTCTACCTGAGGATTTCTGGCTGGTCTCTGGGACAAGCCCAACCACTAGGCCTTGTTACAACTTCTGGCTGTCCACGTGGCCTCTACCCTTGATGATGTCAGCACTTCCTGCTAGTTCCTGGGCTGCAATCTCATAACAACCTGAGCACTTCAGCATCTCCATGTGGCCCCTCTTTCTTGATAACATCAGGACTTCCCGTGGGTCCCGGGGACTCAAACCCATAACCACCTGAGCACTTCAGCCTCTACACGTGGCCCCTCCCCGGTGATGACCTCTGCATTTCGTGCAGGTCCCAGATTCCCAACCCTTTATCCACCAGAGCACATCCGGATGTTCACCTGGGCATGACTATATCCTTGGTCACCTCAGCCCTTCTGACGGTCCACCTGGCACCTCCCTAGTGAAGATATGAACATTTTAAACTGGTTATGGGTCCCAACCCTCGTTCATGTGACTATTTCCCCCAGCAACCCAGGCCCTTGTTAGCCTCACCAATGAGCCACACTGACTGGCGCTTAGCTCCTAAGAACAAGGGTGATTTTCCAATCTCTGGAGTTTGCTTAAGGGCCTAACATCCAAAGCCCCAGGTAACCTTCTGCTCACAGACTCACACTTGTCCGGTGTGATGGTGGCCATCAGCGTGCCCCCAGCATCCTTTAAGACAACCCTGTGTGTCCATGAGGCCAGGGATCCGCCATGCTCCCCAACACGGGGGCATCTCACCCTACAGTGACCTGCGACTCTGACAGCCCTGCATATGGCCTTTGAAATCCCGGAAAAGGCAGTGTTGAGGCCCTGAAAACACTTTCCAAACTGGGAGCAAAGACCGTTCCCCTCCATGGTCACGTAAATTTCATAGCGAACTGAGGGCCAGCTTTTTGCTTAATTCCTGGGGAACTGTTCTTCTGTGAGGACAGGTACCTTCTTGCTGCCTTGCAGAGTATAAACCACAGGACGTTCGGCAGTTTCCGAACTCTTGGGATCCTCCAATGTATTTACCTGGCTCCACCAACCTTTACAATTGACCATTTCCAGCTGTTGACCTCCACATAGCCCTGGTCTACCCGAGGATTTCTGGCTGTTTACTGGGACAAGCCCAACCACTTGGCCTTGTTATCACTTTTGGCTGTCCACCGGGCCCCTCCCCTTGATGACTTCAGCACTTCCAGCCGGTACACGGGCCCCAAAGCAATAACCACCTGAGTACTTCAGCCTCTACACGTGGCCCCTCCCCTGTGAGGACATCAGCACTTCCTGCCTGTCCGTGATCCCCAACGCTTTTTCCACCAGAGCACTTCCGGCTGTTCACCAGGACCAGAACATATCCTTGGTCACCACAGCCATTCTGACTGTCCACCTGGCACTTCCACATTGATGATATGAACACTTTAAACTGGTTACCGGTTCCTTACCCTTGTTCATTTGACTATTTCCCCCTGTACCCCAGGCCCTTGTTCGCTTCACAAATGAGCCATAGTGGCTGTCTTTTAGCTCCTAAGAAAGGGGGTGATTTCCCAATCTCTGGAGTTGGCTTAAGGGCCTAACACCCGCAGCCCCAGGTAACCTTGTGCTCACAGAATCCTTCTAACCTGGTGGGATGGTGGCCAGCAACGCCCCCCAAGCACTCCTTTAAGACAACCCTGGATAACCATGATGCCAGGGATCCCCATGCTCCCAAAATGAGGGCATCTCACCCTGCAGTGACCTGCGACTCTGAAAGCCCTGCATGTGGGCTTTGAAATCCGGGAAACAGCAGTGTTGAGGCCCTGAAAACCCTTCCAAACTGGGAGCAAAGACCTGACCCCTCCATGATCACTCAAATGTTGTAGCGAACTGAGGGCCAGCTTTTTGCTTAACTTCTGGGGAACTGTCCTTCTGTGAGGAGAGCTACCTTCTCACTGCCTTCCAGATTATGGATGACAGGAATTTTGGAAGTTTTCCACCTCTTGGGATCCTCCAAAGTATTCTTCTGGCTCTACAAGCCTTTACACTTGACCACTTCCAGATGTTGACCTGGGAGGCAGCCTTGGTCTACCTGAGGATTTCTGGTTGTTCACTGGGACAAGCCAACCAATCAGCCTCCTTACCACTTCTGCCTGGCCACGTGTACCCACCCCTTGATGACGTCAGCAGTCTCAGCTGGTCCTAGGCCCCAAAACCTTAACCACCTGAACACCTCGGGCTGTCCACGTGGCCCCTCCCCCTTGATGACTTCAGCACTTCCGGCCAGTATCCGGACCCCAATCCCATAACCACCTGACCACTTCAGCCTCTCGATGTGGCCCGTCACCCTTAGTGACTTCAGCACTTCCAGTGTGTCCCCGGGACCCAAACCCATAACCACCTGAGCACTTCAGCCTCTACATGTGGCCCCTCCCCCGTGAAGACATGAGCACTTCCTGCCTGTCGCTGATCCAGCCCTTTATTTACCAGAGCTCTTCTGGCTGTTCACCTGGGCCTGACCATATCCTTGGTCACCTCAGCCCTTCTGACTGTCCAACTGGTACATCCCCATTGAGGATATGAACACTTTAAACTAGTTACCAGTTCCGTACCCTTGATCATGTGACTATTCCCGTTGTTCCCCTGGCCCTTGTTCACCTCACAAATGAGCCACACTGGCTGTCTTATAGCTCCTAAGAACAGGGGTGATTTCCCAATCTCTGGAGTTGGCTTAAGGGCTTAACACCCACAGCCCCAGGTAAACTTATGCTCACCGACTTCTTATTCCCAGGTGGGATGGTGGCCAGCAGCGCACCCCAAGGACTCCTTTAAGACAACCCTGGGTGTCCATGACTTGGGATCCCCCATGCTCCCCAACCTGGGGGCATCACACCCTGCAGTGACCTGCGACTATAACAGCCCTGCATATGGGCTTGAAATTCAGGAAACAGCAGTGTTGAGGCCCTGAAAACGGTTTCCAAAATGGGAGCAAAGACCTGACCCCTCCATGATCACTCAAATTTTGTAGCGAACTTAGGGCCAGCTTTTTGCTTAATTCCTGGGGATCTGTCCTTCCATGAGGACAGGTACATTCTTGCTGCCTTCCAGAGTATAAACCACAGGAATTTGGGGATTTTCCGACCTCTTGGAATCCTCCAATGCATTCACCTGGCTCTACAAGACTTTACACTTGACCACTTCCAGCTGTTGACCTGGCAGGAAGCCCTGGTCTATCTGAGGATTTCTGGTTGTTCACTTGGAGAAGCCCAACCAATCGTCCTCATTACCACTTCTGGCTGTACACGTGGCCCCACCCCTTGATGACCTCAGCAGTCTTAGCTGGTCCTAGGCCCCAAAATCTTAAACACCTGGAAACCTCGAGCTGTCCGCGTGGCTCCTCCCTCTTGATGACGTCACCACTTCCGGCCGGTACCTTGGCCCCAATCCCATAAACGCCTGAGCACTTCAGCCTCGCGATGTGGCCCGTCCCCCTTAATGATGTCAGCACTTCTGGCTTGTCCCCGGGCCCCAAACCTATAACCACCTGAGCACTTCAGCCTCTACACGTGGCCCCTCCCCCATGAGGACGTTAGCACTTCCAGCCTGTCCCTGATGCCCAGCCCTTTATTTATCAGAGCTCTTCCGGCTGTTTACCTGGGCCTGAACATATCCTTGGTCGCCTCAGCCCTTCTGACTGTCCAACTGGCACATCCCCATTGAGGATATGAACACTTTAAACGGGTTACCGGGTCCAAACACTTCATCATGTGACTATATACCGTTGTTCCCCTGGCCCTGGATCACCTCACCAATGAGCCACACCGGCGGGCACTTAGCTCATAAGAACAGAGGTGATTTCCCAATCTCTGGTAGTGGGCTTAAGGACCTAACACCCACAGCCCCAGGTAACCTTCTGCTCACAGCCTGCCTCTTTCCCGGTGGGATGGTGGCCAGCAGTAAGGCCCAGCACTCCTATAGACATCCTTGTGTTTCCATGAGACCGGGATTATCCATGATCACCAACATGGGGGCATCTCACCCTGCAGTGACCAGCGATTCTGACAGTTTTGCATATGAGGTTTGAAATCCGGAATACAGCAGTGTTGATGCCCTGAAAACCCTTTCCAAACTGTGAGAATAGACCAGATCCCTCCACGGTCACTTAAATTTCGTAGCGAACTGAGGGCTAGCTTTTTGCGTAATTCCTGGGTAACTTTCTTTCAGTGAGCAGAGCAACTTCTCGCTGCCTTCCAGAGTATGGACCACAAGAATTTCGGCAGTTTCCGACTTCTTGGGATCCTCCAATGTATTCTCCTGGCTCTGAAAGCCTTTACACTTGACCACTTCCAGTTGTTGACATGGGAGGCAGACCTGCTCAATCTGAGGATTTCTGGTATTTGCTGGGACAAGCCCAACCAATCGGCCTCGTTACCACTTATGTTTGTCCACATGTTGCCACCCCTTGATGACGTCATCAGTCTCAGCTGGTCATAGGGACCAAAATCTTAACCACCAGAACACCTGGGACTGTCCACGTAGCCCCCGCCCTTAATGACGTCAGCACTTCCGGCCGGTAAACGGGCCCCAATCCCATAACCACCTGACCACTTCAGCCTTTCCATGTGGCCCCTACCTGTTCCTGACATCAGCACTTCCGGAGTGTCCCCCGGCAAAAACCATAACCACAGGAGCACTTAAGCCTCTACACGTGGCCCCTATGCTGGATGATGTCAGTACTTCTTGCCTGTCCTGATCACCAGCCCTTTAATTACCAGAGCACTTCAGGCTGTTCACCTGGGCCTGACCAATTCCTTGGTCACCTCAGCCCTTCTGACTGTCCTCCTGGCACCTCCCTATTGCCGATATGAACACTTTAAAAAGGGTTACCGGGTCCGCATCCTTGTTCATGTGACTAATTCCCGTTTTTCCCTCGGCCCTGGATCACCTCACCATTGAGCCACTCTGGGAGGCCCGTCGCTCATAAGAACTATGGTGATTTCCAAATCTCTGGAAGTTGGCTTAAGGGCCTAACACACACAGCCCCAGGTAACCTTCTGCTCACAGCCTACCTCTTTCCCGGTGGGATGGTGGCCAGCAGTAAGCCCCCAGCACTCCTATAGACATCCTTGTGTTTCCATGAGACCTGGATTATCTATGCTCAACAACATGGGGGCATCTCACCCTGCAGAAACCTGCGACTCTGACAGCCCTGCATATGGGGTTTGAAATCCGGAAAACAGCATTGTTGAGGCCCTGAAAACCCTTTCTAAACTGAAAGAATAGACTAGCCCCCTCCACGGTAAATTAAATTTCGTAGCTAACTGAGGCCCCGCATTTCCTTAATTCCTGGTGAACTTTTTTTTGTGAGGTGAGCTACCATCTCGCTGCCTTCCAGAGTATGGACCACAAGAAGTTCGGCACTTTCCGACTTCTTGGGATACTCCAATATATTCTACTGGCTCTAAAAGCCTTTACACTTGACCACTTCCACTTGTTGACATGGGAGGCAGACCTGGTCAACCTGAAAATTTCTGGTATTTCCTTAAAAAAGCCCAACCAACCGGCCTGGTTACCACTTCTGTCTGTCAACATGTCGCCACCCATTGATGACGTCAGCAGTCTCAGCTGGTCCTAGGACCCAAAACCTTAACCTCCAGATCACCTGGGGCTGTCCACATAGCCCCCGCCCTGATGACGGCAGCAATTCCAACTGGTAACCTGACCCCAATGCCATAACCACCTAAACACTTCAGCCTCTCGATGTGGCCCTCCCTCTTAGTGACTTCAGCACTTCCGCATGTCCCCCAGGCCAAAAACGATAACCACCTGAACACTTAAACATCTACACGTGGCCCCTCCCCCGTGATGACGTCAGCACTTCCTGCCTGTCCCTGATCCCCAGACCTTTAATTACCAGACCTCTTCAGGCTGTTCACCTGGGCCTGACCATATCCTTGGTCACCTCAGCCCTTCTGTCTGTCCACCTGGCACCTCGCTATTGCCGATATGAACACTTTAACCGGGTTACCGGGTCTGAATCCTTGTTCATGTGACAATTTCCCTGTTTTCCCTCGGCCCTGGTTCACCTCACCAATGAGCCATACTGGGAGGCGCGTAGCTCATAAGAACTATGGTGATTTCCAAATCTCTGGAAGTTTGCTTAAGGGCCTAATACCCACAGCCCCAGGTAACCTTCTGCTCACAGCCTACCTCTTTCCCGGTGGGATGGTGGCCAGCAGTAAGCCCCCAGCACTCCTATGGACATCCTTGTGTTTCCATGAGACCGGGATTATTCATGCTCACCAACATGGGGGCATCTCACCCTGCAGTGACCAGCGATTCTGACAGTTCTGCATATGGGGTTTGAAATCCGGAAAACAGTAGAGTTGATGCTCTGAAAACCCTTTCCAAACTTGGAGAATAGACCAGCTCCCTCCACGGTCACTTAAATTTCGTAGCGAACTGAGGGCTAGCTTTTTGCGTAATTCCTGGGTAACTTTCTTTCAGTGAGCAGAGCAACTTCTCGCTGCCTTCCAGAGTATGGACCACAAGAATTTCGGCAGTTTCCGACTTCTTGGGATCCTCCAATGTATTCTCCTGGCTCTGAAAGCCTTTACACTTGACCACTTCCAGTTGTTGACATGGGAGGCAGACCTGCTCAATCTGAGGATTTCTGGTATTTGCTGGGACATGCCCAACCAATCGGCCTCGTTACCACTTATGTTTGTCCACATGTTGCCACCCCTTGATGACGTCATCAGTCTCAGCTGGTCATAGGGACCAAAATCTTAACCACCAGAACACCTGGGACTGTCCACGTAGCCCCCGCCCTTAATGACGTCAGCACTTCCGGCCAGTAAACGGGCCCCAATCCCATAACCACCTGACCACTTCAGCCTTTCCATGTGGCCCCTTCCTGTTAGTGACGTCAGCACTTCTGGAGTGTCCCCTGGGCAAAAACCATAACCACAGGAGCACTTAAGCCTCTACACGTGGCCCCTATGCTGGAGGATGTCAGTACTTCTTGCCTGTCCCTGATCACCAGCCGTTAATTACCAGAGCACTTCAGGCTGTTCACCTGGGCCTGACCAATTCCTTGGTCACCTCAGCCCTTCTGACTGTCCACCTGGCACCTCCCTATTGCCGATATGAACACTTTAAAAAGGGTTACCGGGTCCACATCCTTGTTCATGTGACTAATTCCCGTTTTTCCCTCGGCCCTGGATCACCTAACCATTGAGCCACTCTGGGAGGCGTGTCGCTCATAAGAACTATGGTGATTTCCAGTAAGGGCCTAACACACACAGCCCCAGGTAACCTTCTGCTCACAGCCTGCCTCTTTCCCGGTGGGATGGTGGCCAGCAGTAAGCCCCCAGCACTCCTATAGTCATCCTTGTGTTTACATATGACCTGGATTATCCATGCTCACCAACATGGGGGCATCTCACCCTGCAGTAACCTGCGACTCTGACAGCCCTGCATATGGGGTTTGAAATCAGGAAAACAGCAGTGTTTAGGCCCTGAAAACCCTTTCTAAACTGAAAGAATAGACTAGCCCCCTTCACGGTCAATTAAATTTCGTAGCTAACTGAGGCCCCGCTTTTCCTTAATTCCTGGTGAACTTTTTTTTTGTGAGGTGAGCTCCCTTCTCGCTGCCTTCCAGAGTTTGGACCACAAGAAGTTCGGCAATTTCCTACATCTAGGGATCCTCCAATGTATTCTCTTGGCTCTAAAAGCCTTTACACTTGAACACTTTCAGTTGTTGACATGGGAGGCAGACCTGGTCAACCTGAGGATTTCTGGTAATTCCTGGGAGAAGCGCAACCAATCGGCCTCGTTACCCCTTCTGTCTGTCCACATGTCGCTACCCCTTGATGATGTCAGCAGTCTCAGCTGGTCCTAGGCCCCAAAATCTTAACCTCCAGATCACCTGGGACTGTCCATGTAGCCCCCACCCTTGATGACGTCAGCACTTCCAGCTGGAAACCGGGCCACAATCCCATAACCACCTGACTACTTCAGCCTCTCGATGTGGCCCCTCCCTCTTAGTGATGTGAGCACTTCCAACTTGTCCCCTGGGACCAGAACCATAACCACCTGAGCACTTATGCATCTACAGGTGGCCCCTCCCCCTTGAGGACGTCAGCACTTCCTGCCTGTCTCTGATCCCCAGCCCTTTAATTACCAGAGCAATTCAGGCTGTTCACCTGGGCCTGACCATATCCTTAGTCACCTCAGTCCTTCTGACTGTCCACCTGGCACATACCTATTGCCGATATGAACAGTTTAAACGGGTTATCGAGTCCGAATCCTTGTTCATGTGACTATTTCCCATTTTTCCCTCGGCCCTGGTTTACCTCAACAATGAGCCACACTGGGAGGCGCGTAGCTCATAAGAACTATGGTGATTTCCAAATCTCTGGAAGTTGGCTTAAGGGCCTAACACCCACAGCCCCAGGTAACCTTCTGCTCACAGCCTGCCTCTTTCCCGGTGGGATGGTGGCCAGCAGTAAGCCCCCAGCACTCCTATAGACATCCTTGTGTTTCCATGAGGCCTGGATTATCCATGCTCACCAACATGGGGGCAACTCAACATGCAGTAACCTGCGACACTGACAGCCCTGCATATGGGGTTTGAAATCCAGAAAACAGCAGTGTTGAGGCCCTGAAAACTCTTTCCAAACTGGGAGAATAGACCAGCTCCCTCCACGGTCAATTAAATTTCGTAGCTAACTGAGGCCCCGCTTTTCCTTAATTCCTGGTGAACTTTTTTTTGTGAGGTGAGCTACCTTCTCAATGCCTTCCAGAGTATGGACCACAAGAAGTTCGGCACTTTCCGACTTCTTGGGATCCTCCAATATATTCTACTGGCTCTAAAAGCCTTTACACTTGACCACTTCCACTTGTTGACATGGGAGGCAGACCTGGTCAACCTGAAAATTTCTGGTATTTCCTTAAAAAAGCCCAACCAACCGGCCTGGTTACCACTTCTGTCTGTCCACATGTCGCCACCACTTGATGACGTCAGCAGTCTCAGCTGGTCCTAGGCCCCACAACCTTAACCTCCAGATCACCTGGGGCTGTCCACGTAGCCCAGGCCCTGATGACGTCAGCAATTCCAGCTGGTAACCTGACCCCAATGCCATAACCACCTAACCACTTCAGCCTCTCGATGTGGCCCTCCCTCTTAGTGACTTCAGCACTTCCGCATGTCCCCCAGGCCCAAAACGATAACCACCTGAACACTTAAACATCTATATGTGGCCCCTCACCCATGAGGACGTCAGCACTTCCTTCCTGTCCCTGATCCCCAGCCCTTTAATTACCAGACCTCTTCAGGCTGTTCACCTGGGCCTGACCATATCCTTGGTCACCTCAGCCCTTCTGTCTGTCCAACTGGCACCTCGCTATTGCCGATATGAACACTTTAAACGGGTTACCGGGTCCGAATCCTTGTTCATGTGACTATTTCCCTTTTTTCCCTCGGCCCTGGTTCACCTCACCAATGAGCCATACTGGGAGGCGCGTAGCTCATAAGAACTATGGTGATTTCCAAATCTCTGGAAGTTGGCTTAAGGGACTAACAACCACAGCCCCAGGTAACATTCTGCTCACAGCCTGCCTCTTTCCCGGTGGGATGGTGGCCAGCAGTAAGCCCCCAGCACTCCTATAGACATCCTTGTGTTTCCATGAGGCCTGGATTATCCATGCTCACCAACATGGGGGCAACTCACCATGCAGTAACCTGCGACACTGACAGCCCTGCATATGGGGTTTGAAATCCAGAAAACAGCAGTGTTGAGGCCCTGAAAACTCTTTCCAAACTGGGAGAATAGACCAGCTCCCTCCACGGTCACTTAAATTTCGTAGCGAACTGAGGGCCAGCTTTTTGCTTAATTCCTGGGGAACTGTCTTTCCGTGAGGAGAGCTACCTTCTCGCTGCCTTCCAGAGTATGGACCACAAGAAGTTCGGAACTTTCCGACTTCTTGGGATCCTCCAATATATTCTACTGGCTCTAAAAGCCTTTACACTTGACCACTTCCACTTGTTGACATGGGAGGCAGACCTGGTCAACCTGAAAATTTCTGGTATTTCCTTAAAAAAGCCCAACCAACCGGCCTGGTTACCACTTCTGTCTGTCCACATGTCGCCACCCCTTGATGACGTCAGCAGTCTCAGCTGGTCCTAGGACCCAAAACCTTAACCTCCAGATCACCTGGGGCTGTCCACGTAGCCCCCGCCCTGATGACGTCAGCAATTCCAGCTGGTAACCTGACCCCAATGCCATAACCACCTAACCACTTCAGCCTCTGGATGTGGCCCTCCCTCTTAGTGACTTCAGCACTTCCGCATGTCCCCCAGGCCCAAAACGATAACCACCTGAACACTTAAACATCTACACGTGGCCCCTCCCCCGTGAGGACGTCAGCACTTCCTGCCTGTCCCTGATCCCCAGCCCTTTAATTACCAGACCTCTTCAGGCTGTTCACCTGGGCCTGACCATATCCTTGGTCACCTCAGCCCTTCTGTCTGTCCACCTGGCACCTCGCTATTGCCGATATGAATACTTTAAACGGGTTACCGGGTTCGAATCCTTGTTCAGGTGACTATTTCCCTTTTTTCCCTTGGCCCTGGTTCACCTCACCAATGAGCTATACTGGGAGGCGCGTAGCTCATAAGAACTATGGTGATTTCCAAATCTCTGGAAGTTGGCTTAAGGGCCTAACACCCACAGCCCCAGGTAACCTTCTGCTCACAGCCTGCCTCTTTCCCGGTGGGATGGTGGCCAGCAGTAAGCCCCCAGCACTCCTATAGACATCCTTGTGTTTCCATGAGACGTGGATTATCCATGCTCACCAACATGGCGGCATCTCACCCTGCAGTAACCTGCGACTCTGACTGCCCTGCATATGGGGTTTGAAATCCGGAAAACAGCAGTGTTGAGTCCCTGAAAACCACTTCTAAACTGAAAGAATAGACTAGCCCCCTCCACGGTCAATTAAATTTCGTAGCTAACTGAGGCCCCGCTTTTCCTTAATTCCTGGTGAACTTTTTTTTTGTGAGGTGAGCTACCTTCTCGCTGCCTTCCAGAGTTTGGACCACAAGAAGTTCGGCAATTTCCAACATCTAGGGATCCTCCAATGTATTCTCTTGGCTCTAAAAGCCTTTACACTTGAACACTTTCAGTTGTTGACATGGGAGGCAGACCTGGTCAACCTGAGGATTTCTGGTAATTCCTGGGAGAAGCGCAACCAATCGGCCTTGTTACCACTTCTGTCTGTCCACATGTCGCTACACCTTGATGATGTCAGCAGTCTCAGCTTGTCCCAGGCCCCAAAATCTTAACCTCCAGATCACCTGGGACTGTCCATGTAGCCCCCGCCCTTGATGACGTCAGCACTTCCAGCTGGAAACCGGGCCACAATCCCATAACCACCTGACTACTTCAGCCTCTCGATGTGGCCCCTCCCTCTTAGTGACGTGAGCACTTCCAGCTTGTCCCCTGGGACAAGAACCATAACCACCTGAGAACTTAAGCATCTACAGGTGGCCCCTCCCCCTTGAGGACGTCAGCACTTCCTGCCTGTCCCTGATCCCCAGCCCTTTAATTACCAGAGCAATTCAGGCTGTTCACCTGGGCCTGACCATATCCTTAGTCACATCAGGCTTTCTGACTGTCCACCTGGCACATCCCTATTGCCGATATGAACAGTTTAAACGGGTTATCGAGTCCGAATCCTTGTGCATGTGATATTTTCCCATTTTTCTCTTCGCCCTGGTTCACCTCAACAATGAGCGACACTGGGAGGCGCGTAGCTCATAAGAACTATGGTGATTTCCAAATCTCTGGAAGTTGGCTTAAGGGCCTAAAACCCACAGCCCCAGGTAACCTTCTGCTCACAGCCTGCCTCTTTCCCGGTGGGATGGTGGCCAGCAGTAAGCCCCCAGCACTCCTATAGACATCCTTGTGTTTCCATGAGGCCTGGATTATCCATGCTCACCAACATGGGGGCAACTCACCATGCAGTAACCTGCGACACTGACAGCCCTGCATATGGGGTTTGAAATCAGGAAAACAGCAGTGTTGAGGCCCTGAAAACGCTTTCCAAACTGGGAGAATAGACCAGCTCCCTCCACGGTCACGTAAATTTCATAGCGAACTGAGGGCCAGGTTTTGCTTAATTCCTGGGGAACTGTCTTTCCGTGAGGAGAGCTACCTTCTCGCTGCCTTCCAGAGTATGGACCACAAGAAGTTCGGAACTTTCGGACTTCTTGGGATCCTCCAATATATTCTACTGGCTCTAAAAGCCTTTACACTTGACCACTTCCACTTGTTGACATGGGAGGCAGACCTGGTCAACCTGAGGATTTCTGGTAATTCCTGGGAGAAGCGCAACCAATCGGCCTTGTTACCACTTCTGTCTGTCCACATGTCGCTACCCCTTGATGATGTCAGCAGTCTCAGCTGGTCCTAGGCCCCAAAATCTTAACCTCCAGATCACCTGGGACTGTCCATGTAGCCCCCGCCCTTGATGACGTCAGCACTTCCAGCTGGAAACGGGGCCCTAATCCCATAACCACCTGACCACTTCAGCCTTTCCATGTGGCCCCTCCCTCTTAGTGATGTGAGCACTTCCAGCTTGTCCCCTGGGACCAGAACCATAACCACCTGAGCACTTAAGCATCTACACGTGGCCCCTCCTCCATGAGAACGTCAGCACTTCCTGCCTGTCCCTGATCCCCAGCCCTTTAATTACCAGAGCAATTCAGGCTGTTCACCTGGGCCTGAACATATCCTTGGTCACCTCAGCCCTTCTGTCTGTCCACCTGGCACCTCGCTATTGCCGATATGAACACTTTAAATGGGTTACTGGGTCCGAATCCTTGTTCAGGTGACTATTTCCCTTTTTTCCCTTGGCCCTCGTTCACCTCACCAATGAACCATGCTGGGAGGCGCGTTGCTCATAAGAACTATGGTGATTTCCAAATCTCTGGAAGTTGGCTTAAGGGCCTAACACCCACAGCCCCAGGTAACCTTCTGCTCACAGCCTGCCTCTTTCCCGGTGGGATGGTGGCCAGCAGTAAGCCCCCAGCACTCCTATAGACATCCTTGTGTTTCCATGAGACCTGGATTATCCATGCTCACCAACATGGGGGCATCTCACCCTGCAGTAACCTGCGACTCTAACAGCCCTGTATATGGGGTTTGAAATCCGGAAAACAGCAGTGTTTAGGCCCTGAAAACCCTTTCTAAACTGAAAGAATAGACTAGCCCCCTCCACGGTCAATTAAATTTCGTAGCTAACTGAGGCCCCGCTTTTCCTTAATTCCTGGTGAACTTTTTTTTGTGAGGTGAGCTACCTTCTCGCTGCCTTCCAGAGTTTGGACCACAAGAAGTTCGGCAATTTCCGACATCTAGGGATCCTCCAATGTATTCTCTTGGCTCTAAAAGCCTTTACACTTGAACACTTTCAGTTGTTGACATGGGAGGCAGACCTGGTCAACCTGAGGATTTCTGGTAATTCCTGGGAGAAGCGCAACCAATCGGCCTCGTTACCACTTCTGTCTGTCCACATGTCGCTACCCCTTGATGATGTCAGCAGTCTCAGCTGGTCCTAGGCCCCAAAATCTTAACCTCCAGATCACCTGGGACTGTACATGTAGCCCCCGCCCTTGATGACGTCAGAACTTCCAGCTGGAAACCGGGCCACAATCCCATAACCACCTGACTACTTCAGCCTCTCGATGTGGCCCCTCCCTCTTAGTGATGTGAGCACTTCCAGCTTGTCCCCTGGGACCAGAACCATAACCACCTGAGCACTTAAGCATCTACAGGTGGCCCCTCCCCCTTGAGGACATCAGCACTTCCTGCCTGTCCCTGATCCCCAGCCCTTTAATTACCAGACCTCTTCAGGCTGTACACCTGGGCCTGACCATATCCTTAGTCACCTCAGCCCTTCTGTCTGTGCACCTGGCACCTCGCTATTGCCGATATGAACACTTTAAACGGGTTACCAGGTCCGAATCCTTGTTCATGTGACTATTTTCCTTTTTTCCCTTGGCCCTGGTTCACCACACCAATGAGCCATACTGGGAGGCGCGTAGCTCATAAAAACTATGGTGATTTCCAAATCTCTGGAAGTTGGCTTAAGGGGCCTAACACCCACAGCCCCAGGTAACCTTCTGTTCACAGCCTTCCTCTTTCCCGCTGGTATGGTGGCCAGCAGTAAGCCCCCAGCACTCCTATAGACATCCTTGTGTTTCCATGAGACCGGGATTATCCATGCTCACCAACATGGGGGAATCTCAGCCTGCAGTGACCAGCGATTCTGACAGTTCTGCATATGAGGTTTGAAATCCGGAAAACAGCAGTGTTGATGCCCTGAAAACCCTTTCCAAACTGGGAGAATAGACCAGCTCCCTCCACGGTCACTTAAATTTCGTAGCGAACTGAGGGCTAGCTTTTTGCGTAATTCCTGGGTAACTTTCTTTCAGTGAGCAGAGCAACTTCTCGCTGCCTTCCAGAGTATGGACCACAAGAATTTCAGCAGTTTCCGACTTCTTGGGATCCTCCAATGTATTCTCCTGGCTCTGAAAGCCTTTACACTTGACCAATTCCAGTTGTTGACATGGGAGGCAGACCTGCTCAATCTGAGGATTTCTGGTATTTGCTGGGAGAAGCCCAACCAATCGGCCTCGTTACCACTTATGTTTGTCCACATGTTGGCACCCCTTGATGACGTCATGAGACTCAGCTGGTCATAGGGACCAAAATCTTAACCACCAGAACACCTGGGACTGTCCACATAGCCCCCGCCCTTAATGACGTCAGCACTTCTGGCCGGTAAACGGGCCCCAATCCCATAACCACCTGACCACTTCAGACTTTCCATGTGGCCCCTTCCTGTTAGTGACATCAGCACTTCCGGAGTGTCCCCCGGGCAAAAACCATAACCACAGGAGCACTTAAGCCTCTACACGTGGCCCCTATGCTGGAGGATGTCAGTAGTTCTTGCCTGTCCTGATCACCAGCCCTTTAATTACCAGAGCACTTCAGGCTGTTCACCTGGGTCTGACCAATTCCTTGGTCACCTCAGCCCTTCTGACTGTCCAGCTGGCACCTCCGTATTGCCTATATGAACACTTTAAAAAGGGTTACCGGGTCCGCATCCTTGTTCATGTGAATAATTCCCGTTTTTCCCTCGGCCCTGGATCACCTCACTATTGAGCCATTCTGGGAGGCGCGTCGCTCATAAGAACTATGGTGATTTCCAAAACTCTGGAAGTTGGCTTAAGGGCCTAACACACACAGCCCCAGGTAACCTTCTGCTCACAGCCTACCTCATTCCCGGTGGGATGGTGGCCAGCCCATGATGACGTCAGCACTTCCAGCTGGAAACCGGGTCACAATCCCATAACCACCTGAGTAATTCAGCCTCTCGATGTGGCCCCTCCCTCTTAGTGATGTGAGCACTTCCAGCTTGTCCCCTGGGACCAGAACCATAACCACCTGAGCACTTAAGCATCTACAGGTGGCCCCTCCCCCTTGAGGACGTCAGCACTTCCTGCCTGTCCCTGATCCCCAGCCCTTTAATTACCAGACCTCTTCAGGCTGTACACCTGGGCCTGACCATATCCTTAGTCACCTCAGCCCTTCTGACTGTCCACCTGGCACATACCTATTGCCGATATGAACAGTTTAAACGGGTTATCGAGTCCGAATCCTTGTTCATGTGACTATTTCCCGTTTTTCCCTCGGCCCTGGTTCACCTCAACAATGAGCCACACTGGGAGGAGCGTAGCTCATAAGAACTATGGTGATTTCCAAATCTCTGGAAGTTGGCTTAAGGGCCTAACACCCAAAGCCCCAGGTAACCTTCTGCTCACAGCCTGCCTCTTTCCCGGTGGGATGGTGGCCAGCAGTAAGCCCCCAGCACTCCTATAGACATCCTTGTGTTTCCATGAGACCGGGATTATCCATGCTCACCAACATGGGGGAATCTCACCCTGCAGTGACCAGCGATTCTGACAGTTCTGCATATGAGGTTTGAAATCCGGAAAACAGCAGTGTTGATGCCCTGAAAACCCTTTCCAAACTGGGAGAATAGACCAGCTCCCTCCACGGTCACTTAAATTTCGTAGCGAACTGAGGGCTAGCTTTTTGCGTAATTCCTGGGTAACTTTCTTTCAGTGAGCAGAGCAACTTCTCGCTGCCTTCCAGAGTATGGACCACAAGAATTTCAGCAGTTTCCGACTTCTTGGGATCCTCTAATGTATTCTCCTGGCTCTGAAAGCCTTTACACTTGACCAATTCCAGTTGTTGACATGGGAGGCAGACCTGCTCAATCTGAGGATTTCTGGTATTTGCTTGGAGAAGCCCAACCAATCGGCCTCGTTACCATTTATGTTTGTCCACATGTTGGCACCCCTTGATGACGTCATGAGACTCAGCTGGTCATAGGGACCAAAATCTTAACCACCAGAACACCTGGGACTGTCCACATAGCCCCCGCCCTTAATGACGTCAGCACTTCTGGCCGGTAAACGGGCCCCAATCCCATAACCACCTGACCACTTCAGACTTTCCATGTGGCCCCTTCCTGTTAGTGACATCAGCACTTCCGGAGTGTCCCCCGGGCAAAAACCATAACCACAGGAGCACTTAAGCCTCTACACGTGGCCCCTATGCTGGAGGATGTCAGTAGTTCTTGCCTGTCCTGATCACCAGCCCTTTAATTACCAGAGCACTTCAGGCTGTTCACCTGGGTCTGACCAATTCCTTGGTCACCTCAGCCCTTCTGACTGTCCAGCTGGCACCTCCATATTGCCTATATGAACACTTTAAAAAGGGTTACCGGGTCCGCATCCTTGTTCATGTGAATAATTCCCGTTTTTCCCTCGGCCCTGGATCACCTCACTATTGAGCCATTCTGGGAGGCGCGTCGCTCATAAGAACTATGGTGATTTCCAAAACTCTGGAAGTTGGCTTAAGGGCCTAACACACACAGCCCCAGGTAACCTTCTGCTCACAGCCTACCTCTTTCCCGGTGGGATGGTGGCCAGCCCATGATGACGTCAGCACTTCCAGCTGGAAACCGGGCCACAATCCCATAACCACCTGAGTAATTCAGCCTCTTGATGTGGCCCCTCCCTCTTAGTGATGTGAGCACTTCCAGCTTGTCCCCTGGGACCAGAACCATAACCACCTGAGCACTTAAGCATCTACAGGTGGCCCCTCCCCCTTGAGGACGTCAGCACTTCCTGCCTGTCCCTGATCCCCAGCCCTTTAATTACCAGACCTCTTCAGGCTGTTCACCTGGACCTGACCATATCCTTGGTCACCTCAGCCCTTCTGTCTGTCCACCTGGCACCTCGCTATTGCCGATATGAACACTTTAAACGGGTTACCGGGTCCGAATCCTTGTTCATGTGACTATTTCCCTTTTTTCCCTCGGCCCTGGTTCACCTCACCAATGAGCCATACTGGGAGGCGCGTAGCTCATAAGAACTATGGTGATTTCCAAATCTCTGGAAGTTGGCTTAAGGGACTAACAACCACAGCCCCAGGTAACCTTCTGCTTACAGCCTGCCTCTTTCCCGGTGGGATGGTGGCCAGCAGTAAGCCCCCAGCACTCCTATAGACATCCTTGTGTTTCCATGAGGCCTGGATTATCCATGCTCACCAACATGGGGGCAACTCACCATGCAGTAACCTGCGACACTGACAGCCCTGCATATGGGGTTTGAAATCCAGAAAACAGCAGTGTTGAGGCCCTGAAAACTCTTTCCAAACTGGGAGAATAGACCAGCTCCCTCCACGGTCACTTAAGTTTCGTAGCGAACTGAGGGCCAGCTTTTTGCTTAATTCCTGGGGAACTGTCTTTCCGTGAGGAGAGCTACCTTCTCGCTGCCTTCCAGAGTATGGACCACAAGAAGTTCGGAACTTTCCGACTTCTTGGGATCCTCCAATATATTCTACTGGCTCTAAAAGCCTTTACACTTGACCACTTCCACTTGTTGACATGGGAGGCAGACCTGGTCAACCTGAAAATTTCTGGTATTTCCTTAAAAAAGCCCAACCAACCGGCCTGGTTACCACTTCTGACTGTCCACATGTCGCCACCCCTTGATGACGTCAGCAGTCTCAGGTCGTCCTAGGACCCAAAACCTTAACCTCCAGATCACCTGGGGCTGTCCACGTAGCCCACGCCCTGATGACGTCAGCAATTCCAGCTGGTAACCTGACCCCAATGCCATAACCACCTAACCACTTCAGCCTCTGGATGTGGCCCTCCCTCTTAGTGACTTCAGCACTTCCGCATGTCCCCCAGGCCCAAAACGATAACCACCTGAACACTTAAACATCTTCACGTGGCCCCTCCCCCTTGAGGACATCAGCACTTCCTGCCTGTCCCCGATCCCCAGCCCTTTAATTACCAGACCTCTTCAGGCTGTTCACCTGGGCCTGACCATATCCTTGGTCACCTCAGCCCTTCTGTCTGTCCACCTGGCACCTCGCTATTGCCGATATGAACACTTTAAACGGGTTACCGGGTTCGAATCCTTGTTCAGGTGACTATTTCCCTTTTTTCCCTTGGCCCTGGTTCACCTCACCAATGAGCCATACTGGGAGGCGCGTAGCCCATAAGAACTATGGTGATTTCCAAATCTCTGGAAGTTGGCTTAAGGGCCTAACACCCACAGCCCCAGGTAACCTTCTGCTCACAGCCTGCCTCTTTCCCGGTGGGATGGTGGCCAGCAGTAAGCCCCCAGCACTCCTATAGACATCCTTGTGTTTCCATGAGACGTGGATTATCCATGCTCACCAACATGGGGGCATCTCACCCTGCAGTAACCTGCGACTCTGACAGCCCTGCATATGGGGTTTGAAATCCGGAAAACAGCAGTGTTGAGGCCCTGAAAACCATTTCTAAACTGAAAGAATAGACTAGCCCCCTCCACGGTCAATTAAATTAGGTAGCTAACTGAGGCCCCGCTTTTCCTTAATTCCTGGTGAACTTTTTTTTTGTGAGGTGAGCTACCTTCTCGCTGCCTTCCAGAGTTTGGACCACAAGAAGTTCGGCAATTTCCAACATCTAGGGATCCTCCAATGTATTCTCTTGGCTCTAAAAGCCTTTACACTTGAACACTTTCAGTTGTTGACATGGGAGGCAGACCTGGTCAACCTGAGGATTTCTGGTAATTCCTGGGAGAAGCGCAACCAATCGGCCTTGTTACCACTTCTGTCTGTCCACATGTCGCTACACCTTGATGATGTCAGCAGTCTCAGCTGGTCCTAGGCCCCAAAATCTTAACCTCCAGATCACCTGGGACTGTCCATGTAGCCCCCGCCCATGATGACGTCAGCACTTCCAGCTGGAAACCGGGCCACAATCCCATAACCACCTGACTACTTCAGCCTCTCGATGTGGCCCCTCCCTCTTAGTGATGTGAGCACTTCCAGCTTGTCCCCTGGGACCAGAACCATAACCACCTGAGCACTTAAGCATCTACAGGTGGCCCCTCCCCCTTGAGGACGTCAACACTTCCTGCCTGTCCCTGATCCCCAGCCCTTTAATTACCAGAGCAATTCAGGATGTTCACCTGGGCCTGACCATATCCTTAGTCACCTCAGTCCTTCTGACTGTCCACCTGGCACATACCTATTGCCGATATGAACAGTTTAAACGGGTTATCGAGTCCGAATCCTTGTTCATGTGACTATTTCCCGTTTTTCCCTCGGCCCTGGTTCACCTCAACAATGAGCCACACTGGGAGGCGCGTAGCTCATAAGAACTATGGTGATTTCCAAATCTCTGGAAGTTGGCTTAAGGGCCTAACACCCAAAGCCCCAGGTAACCTTCTGCTCACAGCCTGCCTCTTTCCCGGTGGGATGGTGGCCAGCAGTAAGCCCCCAGCACTCCTATAGACATCCTTGTGTTTCCATGAGGCCTGGATTATCCATGCTCACCAACATGGGGGTAACTCACCATGCAGTAACCTGCGACACTGACAGCCCTGCATATGGGGTTTGAAATCCAGAAAACAGCAGTGTTGAGGCCCTGAAAACTCTTTCCAAACTGGGAGAATAGACCAGCTCCCTCCACGGTCACTTAAATTTCGTAGCGAACTGAGGGCCAGCTTTTTGCTTAATTCCTGGGGAACTGTCTTTCCGTGAGGAGAGCTACCTTCTCGCTGCCTTCCAGAGTATGGACCACAAGAAGTTCGGAACTTTCCGACTTCTTGGGATCCTCCAATATATTCTACTGGCTCTAAAAGCCTTTACACTTGACCACTTCCACTTGTTGACATGGGAGGCAGACCTGGTCAACCTGAAAATTTCTGGTATTTCCTTAAAAAAGCCCAACCAACCGGCCTGGTTACCACTTCTGTCTGTCCACATGTCGCCACCCCTTGATGACGTCAGCAGTCTCAGCTGGTCCTAGGACCCAAAACCTTAACCTCCAGATCACCTGGGGCTGTCCACGTAGCCCCCGCCCTGATGACGTCAGCAATTCCAGCTGGTAACCTGACCCCAATGCCATAACCACCTAACCACTTCAGCCTCTCCATGTAGCCCTCCCTCTTAGTGACTTCAGCACTTCCGCATGTCCCCCAGGCCGAAAACGATAACCACCTGAACACTTAAACATCTACACGTGGCCCCTCCCCCGTGAGGACGTCAGCACTTCCTGCCTGTCCCTGATCCCCAGCCCTTCAATTACCAGACCTCTTCAGGCTGTTCACCTGGGCCTGACCATATCCTTGGTCACCTCAGCCCTTCTGTCTGTCCACCTGGCACCTCGCTATTGCCGATATGAACACTTTAAACGGGTTACCGGGTCCGAATCCTTGTTCATGTGACTATTTCCCTTTTTTCCCTCGGCCCTGGTTCACCTCACCAATGAGCCATACTGGGAGGCGCGTAGCTCATAAGAACTATGGTGATTTCCAAATCTCTGGAAGTTGGCTTATGGGACTAACAACCACAGCCCCAGGTAACCTTCTGCTCACAGCCTGCCTCTTTCCCGGTGGGATGGTGGCCAGCAGTAAGCCCCCAGCACTCCTATAGACATCCTTGTGTTTCCATGAGACCTGGATTATCCATGCTCACCAACATGGGGGCATCTCACCCTGCAGTAACCTGCGACTCTGACAGCCCTGCATATGGGGTTTGAAATCCGGAAAACAGCAGTGTTGAGGCCCTAAAAACCCTTTCTAAACTGAAAGAATAGACTAGCCCCCTCCACAGTCAATTAAATTTCGTACCTAACTGAGGCCCCGCTTTTCCTTAATTCCTGGTGAACTGTTTTTTTGTGAGGTGAGCTCCCTTCTCGCTGCCTTCCAGAGTTTGGACCACAAGAAGTTCGGCAATTTCCAACATCTAGGGATCCTCCAATGTATTCTCTTGGCTCTAAAAGCCTTTACACTTGAACACTTTCAGTTGTTGACATGGGAGGCAGACCTGGTCAACCTGAGGATTTCTGGTAATTCCTGGGAGAAGCGCAACCAATCGGCCTTGTTACCACTTCTGTCTGTCCACATGTCGCTACACCTTGATGATGTCAGCAGTCTCAGCTGGTCCTAGGCCCCAAAATCTTAACCTCCAGATCACCTGGGACTGTCCATGTAGCCCCCGCCCATGATGACGTCAGCACTTCCAGCTGGAAACCGGGCCACAATCCCATAACCACCTGACTACTTCAGCCTCTCGATGTGGCCCCTCCCTCTTAGTGATGTGAGCACTTCCAGCTTGTCCCCTGGGACCAGAACCATAACCACCTGAGCACTTAAGCATCTACAGGTGGCCCCTCCCCCTTGAGGACGTCAGCACTTCCTGCCTGTCCCTGATCCCCAGCCCTTTAATTACCAGAGCAATTCAGGCTGTTCACCTGGGCCTGACCATATCCTTAGTCACCTCAGTCCTTCTGACTGTCCACCTGGCACATACCTATTGCCGATATGAACAGTTTAAACGGGTTATCGAGTCCGAATCCTTGTTCATGTGACTATTTCCCGTTTTTCCCTCGGCCCTGGTTCACCTCAACAATGAGCCACACTGGGAGGCGCGTAGCTCATAAGAACTATGGTGATTTCCAAATCTCTGGAAGTTGGCTTAAGGGCCTAACACCCAAAGCCCCAGGTAACCTTCTGCTCACAGCCTGCCTCTTTCCCGGTGGGATGGTGGCCAGCAGTAAGCCCCCAGCACTCCTATAGACATCCTTGTGTTTCCATGAGGCCTGGATTATCCATGCTCACCAACATGGGGGCAACTCACCATGCAGTAACCTGCGACACTGACAGCCCTGCATATGGGGTTTGAAATCCAGAAAACAGCAGTGTTGAGGCCCTGAAAACTCTTTCCAAACTGGGAGAATAGACCAGCTCCCTCCACGGTCACTTAAATTTCGTAGCGAACTGAGGGCCAGCTTTTTGCTTAATTCCTGGGGAACTGTCTTTCCGTGAGGAGAGCTACCTTCTCGCTGCCTTCCAGAGTATGGACCACAAGAAGTTCGGAACTTTCCGACTTCTTGGGATCCTCCAATATATTCTACTGGCTCTAAAAGCCTTTACACTTGACCACTTCCACTTGTTGACATGGGAGGCAGACCTGGTCAACCTGAAAATTTCTGGTATTTCCTTAAAAAAGCCCAACCAACCGGCCTGGTTACCACTTCTGTCTGTCCACATGTCGCCACCCCTTGATGACGTCAGCAGTCTCAGCTGGTCCTAGGACCCAAAACCTTAACCTCCAGATCACCTGGGGCTGTCCACGTAGCCCCCGCCCTGATGACGTCAGCAATTCCAGCTGGTAACCTGACCCCAATGCCATAACCACCTAACCACTTCAGCCTCTCGATGTGGCCCTCCCTCTTAGTGACTTCAGCACTTCCGCATGTCCCCCAGGCCGAAAACGATAACCACCTGAACACTTAAACATCTACACGTGGCCCCTCCCCCGTGAGGACGTCAGCACTTCCTGCCTGTCCCTGATCCCCAGCCCTTCAATTACCAGACCTCTTCAGGCTGTTCACCTGGGCCTGACCATATCCTTGGTCACCTCAGCCCTTCTGTCTGTCCACCTGGCACCTCGCTATTGCCGATATGAACACTTTAAACGGGTTACCGGGTCCGAATCCTTGTTCATGTGACTATTTCCCTTTTTTCCCTCGGCCCTGGTTCACCTCACCAATGAGCCATACTGGGAGGCGCGTAGCTCATAAGAACTATGGTGATTTCCAAATCTCTGGAAGTTGGCTTAAGGGACTAACAACCACAGCCCCAGGTAACCTTCTGCTCACAGCCTGCCTCTTTCCCGTTGGGATGGTGGCCAGCAGTAAGCCCCCAGCACTCCTATAGACATCCTTGTGTTTCCATGAGACCTGGATTATCCATGCTCACCAACATGGGGGCATCTCACCCTGCAGTAACCTGCGACTCTGACAGCCCTGCATATGGGGTTTGAAATCCGGAAAACAGCAGTGTTGAGGCCCTAAAAACCCTTTCTAAACTGAAAGAATAGACTAGCCCCCTCCACAGTCAATTAAATTTCGTACCTAACTGAGGCCCCGCTTTTCCTTAATTCCTGGTGAACTGTTTTTTTGTGAGGTGAGCTCCCTTCTCGCTGCCTTCCAGAGTTTGGACCACAAGAAGTTCGGCAATTTCCAACATCTAGGGATCCTCCAATGTATTCTCTTGGCTCTAAAAGCCTTTACACTTGAACACTTTCAGTTGTTGACATGGGAGGCAGACCTGGTCAACCTGAGGATTTCTGGTAATTCCTGGGAGAAGCGCAACCAATCGGCCTTGTTACCACTTCTGTCTGTCCACATGTCGCTACACCTTGATGATGTCAGCAGTCTCAGCTGGTCCTAGGCCCCAAAATCTTAACCTCCAGATCACCTGGGACTGTCCATGTAGCCCCCGCCCTTGATGACGTCAGCACTTCCAGCTGGAAACCGGGCCACAATCCCATAACCACCTGACTACTTCAGCCTCTCGATGTGGCCCCTCCCTCTTAGTGATGTGAGCACTTCCAGCTTGTCCCCTGGGACCAGAACCATAACCACCTGAGCACTTAAGCATCTACAGGTGGCCCCTCCCCCTTGAGGACGTCAGCACTTCCTGCCTGTCCCTGATCCCCAGCCCTTTAATTACCAGAGCAATTCAGGCTGTTCACCTGGGCCTGACCATATCCTTAGTCACCTCAGTCCTTCTGACTGTCCACCTGGCACATACCTATTGCCGATATGAACAGTTTAAACGGGTTATCGAGTCCGAATCCTTGTTCATGTGACTATTTCCCGTTTTTCCCTCGGCCCTGGTTCACCTCAACAATGAGCCACACTGGGAGGCGCGTAGCTCATAAGAACTATGGTGATTTCCAAATCTCTGGAAGTTGGCTTAAGGGCCTAACACCCAAAGCCCCAGGTAACCTTCTGCTCACAGCCTGCCTCTTTCCCGGTGGGATGGTGGCCAGCAGTAAGCCCCCAGCACTCCTATAGACATCCTTGTGTTTCCATGAGGCCTGGATTATTTATGCTCACCAACATGGGGGCAACTCACCATGCAGTAACCTGCGACACTGACAGCCCTGCATATGGGGTTTGAAATCCAGAAAACAGCAGTGCTGAGGCCCTGAAAACTCTTTCCAAACTGGGAGAATAGACCAGCTCCCTCCACGGTCACTTAAATTTCGTAGCGAACTGAGGGCCAGCTTTTTGCTTAATTCCTGGGGAACTGTCTTTCCGTGAGGAGAGCTACCTTCTCGCTGCCTTCCAGAGTATGGACCACAAGAAGTTCGGAACTTTCCGACTTCTTGGGATCCTCCAATATATTCTACTGGCTCTAAAAGCCTTTACACTTGACCACTTCCACTTGTTGACATGGGAGGCAGACCTGGTCAACCTGAAAATTTCTGGTATTTCCTTAAAAAAGCCCAACCAACCGGCCTGGTTACCACTTCTGTCTGTTCACATGTCGCCACCCCTTGATGACGTCAGCAGTCTCAGCTGGTCCTAGGACCCAAAACCTTAACCTCCAGATCACCTGGGGCTGTCCACGTAGCCCCCGCCCTGATGACGTCAGCAATTCCAGCTGGTAACCTGACCCCAATGCCATAACCACCTAACCACTTCAGCCTCTGGATGTGGCCCTCCCTCTTAGTGACTTCAGCACTTCCGCATGTCCCCCAGGCCCAAAACGATAACCACCTGAACACTTAAACATCTACACGTGGCCCCTCCCCCGTGAGGACGTCAGCACTTCCTGCCTGTCCCTGATCCCCAGCCCTTTAATTACCAGACCTCTTCAGGCTGTTCACCTGGGCCTGACCATATCCTTGATCACCTCAGCCCTTCTGTCTGTCCACCTGGCACCTCGCTATTGCCGATATGAACACTTTAAACGGGTTACCGGGTTCGAATCCTTGTTCATGTGACTATTTCCCTTTTTTCCCTCGGCCCTGGTTCACCTCACCAATGAGCCATACTGGGAGGCGCATAGCTCATAAGAACTATGGTGATTTCCAAATCTCTGGAAGTTGGCTTAAGGGCCTAACACCCATAGCCCCAGGTAACCTTCTGCTCACAGCCTGCCTCTTTCCCGGTGGGATGGTGGCCAGCAGTAAGCCCCCAGCACTCCTATAGACATCCTTGTGTTTCCATGAGACGTGGATTATCCATGCTCACCAACATGGGGGCATCTCACCCTGCAGTAACCTGCGACTCTGACAGCCCTGCATATGGGGTTTGAAATACGGAAAACAGCAGTGTTGAGGCCCTGAAAACCATTTCTAAACTGAAAGAATAGACTAGCCCCCTACACGGTCAATTAAATTTCGTAGCTAACTGAGGCCCCGCTTTTCCTTAATTCCTGGTGAACTTTTTTTTTGTGAGGTGAGCTACCTTCTCGCTGCCTTCCAGAGTTTGGACCACAAGAAGTTCGGCAATTTCCAACATCTAGGGATCCTCCAATGTATTCTCTTGGCTCTAAAAGCCTTTACACTTGAACACTTTCAGTTGTTGACATGGGAGGCAGACCTGGTCAACCTGAGGATTTCTGGTAATTCCTGGGAGAAGCGCAACCAATCGGCCTTGTTACCACTTCTGTCTGTCCACATGTCGCTACACCTTGATGATGTCAGCAGTCTCAGCTGGTCCTAGGCCCCAAAATCTTAACCTCCAGATCACCTGGGACTGTCCATGTAGCCCCCGCCCTTGATGACGTCAGCACTTCCAGCTGGAAACCGGGCCACAATCCCATAACCACCTGACTACTTCAGCCTCTCGATGTGGCCCCTCCCTCTTAGTGATGTGAGCACTTCCAGCTTGTCCCCTGGGACCAGAACCATAACCACCTGAGCACTTAAGCATCTACAGGTGGCCCCTCCCCCTTGAGGACGTCAGCACTTCCTGCCTGTCCCTGATCCCCAGCCCTTTAATTACCAGAGCAATTCAGGCTGTTCACCTGGGCCTGACCATATCCTTAGTCACATCAGGCTTTCTGACTGTCCACCTGGCACATCCCTATTGCCGATATGAACAGTTTAAACGGGTTATCGAGTCCGAATCCTTGTGCATGTGATATTTTCCCATTTTTCTCTTGGCCCTGGTTCACTTCAACAATGAGCAACACTGGGAGGCGCGTAGCTCATATGAACTATGGTGATTTCCAAATCTCTGGAAGTTGGCTTAAGGGCCTAAAACCCACAGCCCCAGGTAACCTTCTGCTCACAGCCTGCCTCTTTCCCGGTGGGATGGTGGCCAGCAGTAAGCCCCCAGCACTCCTATAGACATCCTTGTGTTTCCATGAGGCCTGGATTATCCATGCTCACCAACATGGGGGCAACTCACCATGCAGTAACCTGCGACACTGACAGCCCTGCATATGGGGTTTGAAATCAGGAAAACAGCAGTGTTGAGGCCCTGAAAACGCTTTCCAAACTGGGAGAATAGACCAGCTCCCTCCACGGTCACGTAAATTTCGTAGCGAACTGAGGGCCAGGTTTTGCTTAATTCCTGGGGAACTGTCTTTCCGTGAGGAGAGCTACCTTCTCGCTGCCTTCCAGAGTATGGACCACAAGAAGTTCGGAACTTTCCGACTTCTTGGGATCCTCCAATATATTCTACTGGCTCTAAAAGCCTTTACACTTGACCACTTCCACTTGTTGACATGGGAGGCAGACCTGGTCAACCTGAGGATTTCTGGTAATTCCTGGGAGAAGCGCAACCAATCGGCCTCGTTACCACTTCTGTCTGTCCACATGTCGCTACCCCTTGATGATGTCAGCAGTCTCAGCTGGTCCTAGGCCCCAAAATCTTAACCTCCAGATCACCTGGGACTGTCCATGTAGCCGCCGCCCTTGATGATGTCAGCACTTCCAGCTGGAAACGGGGCCCTAATCCCATAACCACCTGACCACTTCAGCCTTTCCATGTGGCCCCTCCCTCTTAGTGATGTGAGCACTTCCAGCTTGTCCCCTGGGACCAGAACCATAACCACCTGAGCACTTAAGCATCTACACGTGGCCCCTCCTCCGTGAGAACGTCAGCACTTCCTGCCTGTCCCTGATCCCCAGCCCTTTAATTACCAGAGCAATTCAGGCTGTTCACCTGGGCCTGAACATATCCTTGGTCACCTCAGCCCTTCTGTCTGTCCACCTGGCACCTCGCTATTGCCTATATGAACACTTTAAATGCGTTACTGGGTCCGAATCCTTGTTCAGGTGACTATTTCCCTTTTTTCCCTTGGCCCTCGTTCACCTCACCAATGAAGCATGCTGGGAGGCGCGTAGCTCATAAGAACTATGGTGATTTCCAAATCTCTGGAAGTTGGCTTAAGGGCCTAACACCCACAGCCCCAGGTAACTTTCTGCTCACAGCCTGCCTCTTTCCCGGTGGGATGGTGGCCAGCAGTAAGCCCCCAGCACTCCTATAGACATCCTTGTGTTTCCATGAGACCTGGATTATCCATGCTCACCAACATGGGGGCATCTCACCCTGCAGTAACCTGCGACTCTAACAGCCCTGCATATGGGGTTTGAAATCCGGAAAACAGCAGTGTTTAGGCCCTTAAAACCCTTTCTAAACTGAAAGAATAGACTAGCCCCCTCCACGGTCAATTAAATTTCGTAGCTAACTGAGGCCCCGCTTTCCCTTAATTCCTGGTGAACTTTTTTTTGTGAGGTGAGCTACCTTCTCGCTGCCTTCCAGAGTTTGGACCACAAGAAGTTCGGCAATTTCCGACATCTAGGGATCCTCCAATGTATTCTCTTGGCTCTAAAAGCCTTTACACATGAACACTTTCAGTTGTTGACATGGGAGGCAGACCTGGTCAACCTGAGGATTTCTGGTAATTCCTTGGAGAAGCGCAACCAATCGGCCTCGTTACCACTTCTGTCTGTCCACATGTCGCTACCCCTTGATGATGTCAGCAGTCTCAGCTGGTCCTAGGCCCCAAAATCTTAACCTCCAGATCACCTGGGACTGTCCATGTAGCCCCCGCCCATGATGACGTCAGCACTTCCAGCTGGAAACCGGGCCACAATCCCATAACCACCTGACTACTTCAGCCTCTAGATGTGGCCCCTCCCTCTTAGTGATGTGAGCACTTCCAGCTTGTCCCCTGGGACCAGAACCATAACCACCTGAGCACTTAAGCATCTACAGGTGGCCCCTCCCCCTTGAGGACGTCAGCACTTCCTGCCTGTCCCTGATCCCCAGCCCTTTAATTACCAGAGCAATTCAGGCTGTTCACCTGGGCCTGACCATATCCTTAGTCACCTCAGTCCTTCTGACTGTCCACCTGGCACATACCTATTGCCGATATGAACAGTTTAAACGGGTTATCGAGTCCGAATCCTTGTTCATGTGACTATTTCCCGTTTTTCCCTCGGACCTGGTTCACCTCAACAATGAACCACACTGGGAGGTGCGTAGCTCATAAGAACTATGGTGATTTCCAAATCTCTGGAAGTTGGCTTAAGGGCCTAACACCCAAAGCCCCAGGTAACCTTCTGCTCACAGCCTGCCTCTTTCCCGGTGGGATGGTGGCCAGCAGTAAGCCCCCAGCACTCCTATAGACATCCTTGTGTTTCCATGAGGCCTGGATTATCCATGCTCACCAACATGGGGGCAACTCACCATGCAGTAACCTGCGACACTGACAGCCCTGCATATGGGGTTTGAAATCCAGAAAACAGCAGTGTTGAGGCCCTGAAAACTCTTTCCAAACTGGGAGAATAGACCAGCTCCCTCCACGGTCACTTAAATTTCGTAGCGAACTGAGGGCCAGCTTTTTGCTTAATTCCTGGGGAACTGTCTTTCCGTGAGGAGAGCTACCTTCTCGCTGCCTTCCAGAGTATGGACCACAAGAAGTTCGGAACTTTCCGACTTCTTGGGATCCTCCAATATATTCTACTGGCTCTAAAAGCCTTTACACTTGACCACTTCCACTTGTTGACATGGGAGGCAGACCTGGTCAACCTGAAAATTTCTGGTATTTCCTTAAAAAAGCCCAACCAACCGGCCTGGTTACCACTTCTGTCTGTCCACATGTCGCCACCCCTTTATGACGTCAGCAGTCTCAGCTGGTCCTAGGACCCAAAACCTTAACCTCCAGATCACCTGGGGCTGTCCACGTAGCCCCCGCCCTGATGACGTCAGCAATTCCAGCTGGTAACCTGACCCCAATGCCATAACCACCTAACCACTTCAGCCTCTCGATGTGGCCCTCCCTCTTAGTGACTTCAGCACTTCCGCATGTCCCCAAGGCCGAAAACGATAACCACCTGAACACTTAAACATCTACACGTGGCCCCTCCCCCGTGAGGACATCAGCACTTCCTGCCTGTCCCTGATCCCCAGCCCTTTAATTACCAGACCTCTTCAGGCTGTTCACCTGGGCCTGACCATATCCTTGGTCACCTCAGCCCTTCTGTCTGTCCACCTGGCACCTCGCTATTGCCGATATGAACACTTTAAACGGGTTACCGGGTCCGAATCCTTGTTCATGTGACTATTTCCCTTTTTTCCCTCGGCCCTGGTTCACCTCACCAATGAGCCATACTGGGAGGCGCGTAGCTCATAAGAACTATGGTGATTTCCAAATCTCTGGAAGTTGGCTTAAGGGACTAACAACCACAGCCCCAGGTAACCTTCTGCTCACAGCCTGCCCCTTTCCCGGTGGGATGGTGGCCAGCAGTAAGCCCCCAGCACTCCTATAGACATCCTTGTGTTTCCATGAGACCTGGATTATCCATGCTCACCAACATGGGGGCATCTCACCCTGCAGTAACCTGCGACTCTGACAGCCCTGCATATGGGGTTTGAAATCCGGAAAACAGCAGTGTTGAGGCCCTAAAAACCCTTTCTAAACTGAAAGAATAGACTAGCCCCCTCCACAGTCAATTAAATTTCGTACCTAACTGAGGCCCCGCTTTTCCTTAATTCCTGGTGAACTGTTTTTTTGTGAGGTGAGCTCCCTTCTCGCTGCCTTCCAGAGTTTGGACCACAAGAAGTTCGGCAATTTCCAACATCTAGGGATCCTCCAATGTATTCTCTTGGCTCTAAAAGCCTTTACACTTGAACACTTTCAGTTGTTGACATGGGAGGCAGACCTGGTCAACCTGAGGATTTCTGGTAATTCCTGGGAGAAGCGCAACCAATCGGCCTTGTTACCACTTCTGTCTGTCCACATGTCGCTACACCTTGATGATGTCAGCAGTCTCAGCTGGTCCTAGGCCCCAAAATCTTAACCTCCAGATCACCTGGGACTGTCCATGTAGCCCCCGCCCATGATGACGTCAGCACTTCCAGCTGGAAACCGGGCCACAATCCCATAACCACCTGACTACTTCAGCCTCTCGATGTGGCCCCTCCCTCTTAGTGATGTGAGCACTTCCAGCTTGTCCCCTGGGACCAGAACCATAACCACCTGAGCACTTAAGCATCTACAGGTGGCCCCTCCCCCTTGAGGACGTCAGCACTTCCTGCCTGTCCCTGATCCCCAGCCCTTTAATTACCAGAGCAATTCAGGCTGTTCACCTGGGCCTGACCATATCCTTAGTCACCTCAGTCCTTCTGACTGTCCACCTGGCACATACCTATTGCCGATATGAACAGTTTAAACGGGTTATCGAGTCCAAATCCTTGTTCATGTGACTATTTCCCGTTTTTCCCTCGGCCCTGGTTCACCTCAACAATGAGCCACACTGGGAGGTGCGTAGCTCATAAGAACTATGGTGATTTCCAAATCTCTGGAAGTTGGCTTAAGGGCCTAACACCCAAAGCCCCAGGTAACCTTCTGCTCACAGCCTGCCTCTTTCCCGGTGGGATGGTGGCCAGCAGTAAGCCCCCAGCACTCCTATAGACATCCTTGTGTTTCCATGAGGCCTGGATTATCCATGCTCACCAACATGGGGGTAACTCACCATGCAGTAACCTGCGACACTGACAGCCCTGCATATGGGGTTTGAAATCCAGAAAACAGCAGTGTTGAGGCCCTGAAAACTCTTTCCAAACTGGGAGAATAGACCAGCTCCCTCCACGGTCACTTAAATTTCGTAGCGAACTGAGGGCCAGCTTTTTGCTTAATTCCTGGGGAACTGTCTTTCCGTGAGGAGAGCTACCTTCTCGCTGCCTTCCAGAGTATGGACCACAAGAAGTTCGGAACTTTCCGACTTCTTGGGATCCTCCAATATATTCTACTGGCTCTAAAAGCCTTTACACTTGACCACTTCCACTTGTTGACATGGGAGGCAGACCTGGTCAACCTGAAAATTTCTGGTATTTCCTTAAAAAAGCCCAACCAACCGGCCTGGTTACCACTTCTGTCTGTCCACATGTCGCCACCCCTTGATGACGTCAGCAGTCTCAGCTGGTCCTAGGACCCAAAACCTTAACCTCCAGATCACCTGGGGCTGTCCACGTAGCCCCCGCCCTGATGACGTCAGCAATTCCAGCTGGTAACCTGACCCCAATGCCATAACCACCTAACCACTTCAGCCTCTCCATGTAGCCCTCCCTCTTAGTGACTTCAGCACTTCCGCATGTCCCCCAGGCCGAAAACGATAACCACCTGAACACTTAAACATCTACACGTGGCCCCTCCCCCGTGAGGACGTCAGCACTTCCTGCCTGTCCCTGATCCCCAGCCCTTCAATTACCAGACCTCTTCAGGCTGTTCACCTGGGCCTGACCATATCCTTGGTCACCTCAGCCCTTCTGTCTGTCCACCTGGCACCTCGCTATTGCCGATATGAACACTTTAAACGGGTTACCGGGTCCGAATCCTTGTTCATGTGACTATTTCCCTTTTTTCCCTCGGCCCTGGTTCACCTCACCAATGAGCCATACTGGGAGGCGCGTAGCTCATAAGAACTATGGTGATTTCCAAATCTCTGGAAGTTGGCTTATGGGACTAACAACCACAGCCCCAGGTAACCTTCTGCTCACAGCCTGCCTCTTTCCCGGTGGGATGGTGGCCAGCAGTAAGCCCCCAGCACTCCTATAGACATCCTTGTGTTTCCATGAGACCTGGATTATCCATGCTCACCAACATGGGGGCATCTCACCCTGCAGTAACCTGCGACTCTGACAGCCCTGCATATGGGGTTTGAAATCCGGAAAACAGCAGTGTTGAGGCCCTAAAAACCCTTTCTAAACTGAAAGAATAGACTAGCCCCCTCCACAGTCAATTAAATTTCGTACCTAACTGAGGCCCCGCTTTTCCTTAATTCCTGGTGAACTGTTTTTTTGTGAGGTGAGCTCCCTTCTCGCTGCCTTCCAGAGTTTGGACCACAAGAAGTTCGGCAATTTCCAACATCTAGGGATCCTCCAATGTATTCTCTTGGCTCTAAAAGCCTTTACACTTGAACACTTTCAGTTGTTGACATGGGAGGCAGACCTGGTCAACCTGAGGATTTCTGGTAATTCCTGGGAGAAGCGCAACCAATCGGCCTTGTTACCACTTCTGTCTGTCCACATGTCGCTACACCTTGATGATGTCAGCAGTCTCAGCTGGTCCTAGGCCCCAAAATCTTAACCTCCAGATCACCTGGGACTGTCCATGTAGCCCCCGCCCATGATGACGTCAGCACTTCCAGCTGGAAACCGGGCCACAATCCCATAACCACCTGACTACTTCAGCCTCTCGATGTGGCCCCTCCCTCTTAGTGATGTGAGCACTTCCAGCTTGTCCCCTGGGACCAGAACCATAACCACCTGAGCACTTAAGCATCTACAGGTGGCCCCTCCCCCTTGAGGACGTCAGCACTTCCTGCCTGTCCCTGATCCCCAGCCCTTTAATTACCAGAGCAATTCAGGCTGTTCACCTGGGCCTGACCATATCCTTAGTCACCTCAGTCCTTCTGACTGTCCACCTGGCACATACCTATTGCCGATATGAACAGTTTAAACGGGTTATCGAGTCCGAATCCTTGTTCATGTGACTATTTCCCGTTTTTCCCTCGGCCCTGGTTCACCTCAACAATGAGCCACACTGGGAGGCGCGTAGCTCATAAGAACTATGGTGATTTCCAAATCTCTGGAAGTTGGCTTAAGGGCCTAACACCCAAAGCCCCAGGTAACCTTCTGCTCACAGCCTGCCTCTTTCCCGGTGGGATGGTGGCCAGCAGTAAGCCCCCAGCACTCCTATAGACATCCTTGTGTTTCCATGAGGCCTGGATTATCCATGCTCACCAACATGGGGGCAACTCACCATGCAGTAACCTGCGACACTGACAGCCCTGCATATGGGGTTTGAAATCCAGAAAACAGCAGTGTTGAGGCCCTGAAAACTCTTTCCAAACTGGGAGAATAGACCAGCTCCCTCCACGGTCACTTAAATTTCGTAGCGAACTGAGGGCCAGCTTTTTGCTTAATTCCTGGGGAACTGTCTTTCCGTGAGGAGAGCTACCTTCTCGCTGCCTTCCAGAGTATGGACCACAAGAAGTTCGGAACTTTCCGACTTCTTGGGATCCTCCAATATATTCTACTGGCTCTAAAAGCCTTTACACTTGACCACTTCCACTTGTTGACATGGGAGGCAGACCTGGTCAACCTGAAAATTTCTGGTATTTCCTTAAAAAAGCCCAACCAACCGGCCTGGTTACCACTTCTGTCTGTCCACATGTCGCCACCCCTTGATGACGTCAGCAGTCTCAGCTGGTCCTAGGACCCAAAACCTTAACCTCCAGATCACCTGGGGCTGTCCACGTAGCCCCCGCCCTGATGACGTCAGCAATTCCAGCTGGTAACCTGACCCCAATGCCATAACCACCTAACCACTTCAGCCTCTCGATGTGGCCCTCCCTCTTAGTGACTTCAGCACTTCCGCATGTCCCCCAGGCCCAAAACGATAACCACCTGAACACTTAAACATCTACACGTGGCCCCTCCCCCGTGAGGACGTCAGCACTTCCTGCCTGTCCCTGATCCCCAGCCCTTCAATTACCAGACCTCTTCAGGCTGTTCACCTGGGCCTGACCATATCCTTGGTCACCTCAGCCCTTCTGTCTGTCCACCTGGCACCTCGCTATTGCCGATATGAACACTTTAAACGGGTTACCGGGTCCGAATCCTTGTTCATGTGACTATTTCCCTTTTTTCCCTCGGCCCTGGTTCACCTCACCAATGAGCCATACTGGGAGGCGCGTAGCTCATAAGAACTATGGTGATTTCCAAATCTCTGGAAGTTGGCTTAAGGGACTAACAACCACAGCCCCAGGTAACCTTCTGCTCACAGCCTGCCTCTTTCCCGTTGGGATGGTGGCCAGCAGTAAGCCCCCAGCACTCCTATAGACATCCTTGTGTTTCCATGAGACCTGGATTATCCATGCTCACCAACATGGGGGCATCTCACCCTGCAGTAACCTGCGACTCTGACAGCCCTGCATATGGGGTTTGAAATCCGGAAAACAGCAGTGTTGAGGCCCTAAAAACCCTTTCTAAACTGAAAGAATAGACTAGCCCCCTCCACAGTCAATTAAATTTCGTACCTAACTGAGGCCCCGCTTTTCCTTAATTCCTGGTGAACTGTTTTTTTGTGAGGTGAGCTCCCTTCTCGCTGCCTTCCAGAGTTTGGACCACAAGAAGTTCGGCAATTTCCAACATCTAGGGATCCTCCAATGTATTCTCTTGGCTCTAAAAGCCTTTACACTTGAACACTTTCAGTTGTTGACATGGGAGGCAGACCTGGTCAACCTGAGGATTTCTGGTAATTCCTGGGAGAAGCGCAACCAATCGGCCTTGTTACCACTTCTGTCTGTCCACATGTCGCTACACCTTGATGATGTCAGCAGTCTCAGCTGGTCCTAGGCCCCAAAATCTTAACCTCCAGATCACCTGGGACTGTCCATGTAGCCCCCGCCCTTGATGACGTCAGCACTTCCAGCTGGAAACCGGGCCACAATCCCATAACCACCTGACTACTTCAGCCTCTCGATGTGGCCCCTCCCTCTTAGTGATGTGAGCACTTCCAGCTTGTCCCCTGGGACCAGAACCATAACCACCTGAGCACTTAAGCATCTACAGGTGGCCCCTCCCCCTTGAGGACGTCAGCACTTCCTGCCTGTCCCTGATCCCCAGCCCTTTAATTACCAGAGCAATTCAGGCTGTTCACCTGGGCCTGACCATATCCTTAGTCACCTCAGTCCTTCTGACTGTCCACCTGGCACATACCTATTGCCGATATGAACAGTTTAAACGGGTTATCGAGTCCGAATCCTTGTTCATGTGACTATTTCCCGTTTTTCCCTCGGCCCTGGTTCACCTCAACAATGAGCCACACTGGGAGGCGCGTAGCTCATAAGAACTATGGTGATTTCCAAATCTCTGGAAGTTGGCTTAAGGGCCTAACACCCAAAGCCCCAGGTAACCTTCTGCTCACAGCCTGCCTCTTTCCCGGTGGGATGGTGGCCAGCAGTAAGCCCCCAGCACTCCTATAGACATCCTTGTGTTTCCATGAGGCCTGGATTATTTATGCTCACCAACATGGGGGCAACTCACCATGCAGTAACCTGCGACACTGACAGCCCTGCATATGGGGTTTGAAATCCAGAAAACAGCAGTGCTGAGGCCCTGAAAACTCTTTCCAAACTGGGAGAATAGACCAGCTCCCTCCACGGTCACTTAAATTTCGTAGCGAACTGAGGGCCAGCTTTTTGCTTAATTCCTGGGGAACTGTCTTTCCGTGAGGAGAGCTACCTTCTCGCTGCCTTCCAGAGTATGGACCACAAGAAGTTCGGAACTTTCCGACTTCTTGGGATCCTCCAATATATTCTACTGGCTCTAAAAGCCTTTACACTTGACCACTTCCACTTGTTGACATGGGAGGCAGACCTGGTCAACCTGAAAATTTCTGGTATTTCCTTAAAAAAGCCCAACCAACCGGCCTGGTTACCACTTCTGTCTGTTCACATGTCGCCACCCCTTGATGACGTCAGCAGTCTCAGCTGGTCCTAGGACCCAAAACCTTAACCTCCAGATCACCTGGGGCTGTCCACGTAGCCCCCGCCCTGATGACGTCAGCAATTCCAGCTGGTAACCTGACCCCAATGCCATAACCACCTAACCACTTCAGCCTCTGGATGTGGCCCTCCCCCTTAGTGACTTCAGCACTTCCGCATGTCCCCCAGGCCCAAAACGATAACCACCTGAACACTTAAACATCTACACGTGGCCCCTCCCCCGTGAGGACGTCAGCACTTCCTGCCTGTCCCTGATCCCCAGCCCTTTAATTACCAGACCTCTTCAGGCTGTTCACCTGGGCCTGACCATATCCTTGATCACCTCAGCCCTTCTGTCTGTCCACCTGGCACCTCGCTATTGCCGATATGAACACTTTAAACGGGTTACCGGGTTCGAATCCTTGTTCATGTGACTATTTCCCTTTTTTCCCTCTGCCCTGGTTCACCTCACCAATGAGCCATACTGGGAGGCGCATAGCTCATAAGAACTATGGTGATTTCCAAATCTCTGGAAGTTGGCTTAAGGGCCTAACACCCATAGCCCCAGGTAACCTTCTGCTCACAGCCTGCCTCTTTCCCGGTGGGATGGTGGCCAGCAGTAAGCCCCCAGCACTCCTATAGACATCCTTGTGTTTCCATGAGACGTGGATTATCCATGCTCACCAACATGGGGGCATCTCACCCTGCAGTAACCTGCGACTCTGACAGCCCTGCATATGGGGTTTGAAATACGGAAAACAGCAGTGTTGAGGCCCTGAAAACCATTTCTAAACTGAAAGAATAGACTAGCCCCCTACACGGTCAATTAAATTTCGTAGCTAACTGAGGCCCCGCTTTTCCTTAATTCCTGGTGAACTTTTTTTTTGTGAGGTGAGCTACCTTCTCGCTGCCTTCCAGAGTTTGGACCACAAGAAGTTCGGCAATTTCCAACATCTAGGGATCCTCCAATGTATTCTCTTGGCTCTAAAAGCCTTTACACTTGAACACTTTCAGTTGTTGACATGGGAGGCAGACCTGGTCAACCTGAGGATTTCTGGTAATTCCTGGGAGAAGCGCAACCAATCGGCCTTGTTACCACTTCTGTCTGTCCACATGTCGCTACACCTTGATGATGTCAGCAGTCTCAGCTGGTCCTAGGCCCCAAAATCTTAAACTCCAGATCACCTGGGACTGTCCATGTAGCCCCCGCCCTTGATGACGTCAGCACTTCCAGCTGGAAACCGGGCCACAATCCCATAACCACCTGACTACTTCAGCCTCTCGATGTGGCCCCTCCCTCTTAGTGATGTGAGCACTTCCAGCTTGTCCCCTGGGACCAGAACCATAACCACCTGAGCACTTAAGCATCTACAGGTGGCCCCTCCCCCTTGAGGACGTCAGCACTTCCTGCCTGTCCCTGATCCCCAGCCCTTTAATTACCAGAGCAATTCAGGCTGTTCACCTGGGCCTGACCATATCCTTAGTCACATCAGGCTTTCTGACTGTCCACCTGGCACATCCCTATTGCCGATATGAACAGTTTAAACGGGTTATCGAGTCCGAATCCTTGTGCATGTGATATTTTCCCATTTTTCTCTTGGCCCTGGTTCACTTCAACAATGAGCAACACTGGGAGGCGCGTAGCTCATAAGAACTATGGTGATTTCCAAATCTCTGGAAGTTGGCTTAAGGGCCTAAAACCCACAGCCCCAGGTAACCTTCTGCTCACAGCCTGCCTCTTTCCCGGTGGGATGGTGGCCAGCAGTAAGCCCCCAGCACTCCTATAGACATCCTTGTGTTTCCATGAGGCCTGGATTATCCATGCTCACCAACATGGGGGCAACTCACCATGCAGTAACCTGCGACACTGACAGCCCTGTATATGGGGTTTGAAATCAGGAAAACAGCAGTGTTGAGGCCCTGAAAACGCTTTCCAAACTGGGAGAATAGACCAGCTCCCTCCACGGTCACGTAAATTTCGTAGCGAACTGAGGGCCAGGTTTTGCTTAATTCCTGGGGAACTGTCTTTCCGTGAGGAGAGCTACCTTCTCGCTGCCTTCCAGAGTATGGACCACAAGAAGTTCGGAACTTTCCGACTTCTTGGGATCCTCCAATATATTCTACTGGCTCTAAAAGCCTTTACACTTGACCACTTCCACTTGTTGACATGGGAGGCAGACCTGGTCAACCTGAGGATTTCTGGTAATTCCTGGGAGAAGCGCAACCAATCGGCCTCGTTACCACTTCTGTCTGTCCACATGTCGCTACCCCTTGATGATGTCAGCAGTCTCAGCTGGTCCTAGGCCCCAAAATCTTAACCTCCAGATCACCTGGGACTGTCCATGTAGCCGCCGCCCTTGATGATGTCAGCACTTCCAGCTGGAAACGGGGCCCTAATCCCATAACCACCTGACCACTTCAGCCTTTCCATGTGGCCCCTCCCTCTTAGTGATGTGAGCACTTCCAGCTTGTCCCCTGGGACCAGAACCATAACCACCTGAGCACTTAAGCATCTACACGTGGCCCCTCCTCCGTGAGAACGTCAGCACTTCCTGCCTGTCCCTGATCCCCAGCCCTTTAATTACCAGAGCAATTCAGGCTGTTCACCTGGGCCTGAACATATCCTTGGTCACCTCAGCCCTTCTGTCTGTCCACCTGGCACCTCGCTATTGCCTATATGAACACTTTAAATGCGTTACTGGGTCCGAATCCTTGTTCAGGTGACTATTTCCCTTTTTTCCCTTGGCCCTCGTTCACCTCACCAATGAAGCATGCTGGGAGGCGCGTAGCTCATAAGAACTATGGTGATTTCCAAATCTCTGGAAGTTGGCTTAAGGGCCTAACACCCACAGCCCCAGGTAACTTTCTGCTCACAGCCTGCCTCTTTCCCGGTGGGATGGTGGCCAGCAGTAAGCCCCCAGCACTCCTATAGACATCCTTGTGTTTCCATGAGACCTGGATTATCCATGCTCACCAACATGGGGGCATCTCACCCTGCAGTAACCTGCGACTCTAACAGCCCTGCATATGGGGTTTGAAATCCGGAAAACAGCAGTGTTTAGGCCCTTAAAACCCTTTCTAAACTGAAAGAATAGACTAGCCCCCTCCACGGTCAATTAAATTTCGTAGCTAACTGAGGCCCCGCTTTTCCTTAATTCCTGGTGAACTTTTTTTTGTGAGGTGAGCTACCTTCTCGCTGCCTTCCAGAGTTTGGACCACAAGAAGTTCGGCAATTTCCGACATCTAGGGATCCTCCAATGTATTCTCTTGGCTCTAAAAGCCTTTACACATGAACACTTTCAGTTGTTGACATGGGAGGCAGACCTGGTCAACCTGAGGATTTCTGGTAATTCCTTGGAGAAGCGCAACCAATCGGCCTCGTTACCACTTCTGTCTGTCCACATGTCGCTACCCCTTGATGATGTCAGCAGTCTCAGCTGGTCCTAGGCCCCAAAATCTTAACCTCCAGATCACCTGGGACTGTCCATGTAGCCCCCGCCCATGATGACGTCAGCACTTCCAGCTGGAAACCGGGCCACAATCCCATAACCACCTGACTACTTCAGCCTCTAGATGTGGCCCCTCCCTCTTAGTGATGTGAGCACTTCCAGCTTGTCCCCTGGGACCAGAACCATAACCACCTGAGCACTTAAGCATCTACAGGTGGCCCCTCCCCCTTGAGGACGTCAGCACTTCCTGCCTGTCCCTGATCCCCAGCCCTTTAATTACCAGAGCAATTCAGGCTGTTCACCTGGGCCTGACCATATCCTTAGTCACCTCAGTCCTTCTGACTGTCCACCTGGCACATACCTATTGCCGATATGAACAGTTTAAACGGGTTATCGAGTCCGAATCCTTGTTCATGTGACTATTTCCCGTTTTTCCCTCGGACCTGGTTCACCTCAACAATGAACCACACTGGGAGGTGCGTAGCTCATAAGAACTATGGTGATTTCCAAATCTCTGGAAGTTGGCTTAAGGGCCTAACACCCAAAGCCCCAGGTAACCTTCTGCTCACAGCCTGCCTCTTTCCCGGTGGGATGGTGGCCAGCAGTAAGCCCCCAGCACTCCTATAGACATCCTTGTGTTTCCATGAGGCCTGGATTATCCATGCTCACCAACATGGGGGCAACTCACCATGCAGTAACCTGCGACACTGACAGCCCTGCATATGGGGTTTGAAATCCAGAAAACAGCAGTGTTGAGGCCCTGAAAACTCTTTCCAAACTGGGAGAATAGACCAGCTCCCTCCACGGTCACTTAAATTTCGTAGCGAACTGAGGGCCAGCTTTTTGCTTAATTCCTGGGGAACTGTCTTTCCGTGAGGAGAGCTACCTTCTCGCTGCCTTCCAGAGTATGGACCACAAGAAGTTCGGAACTTTCCGACTTCTTGGGATCCTCCAATATATTCTACTGGCTCTAAAAGCCTTTACACTTGACCACTTCCACTTGTTGACATGGGAGGCAGACCTGGTCAACCTGAAAATTTCTGGTATTTCCTTAAAAAAGCCCAACCAACCGGCCTGGTTACCACTTCTGTCTGTCCACATGTCGCCACCCCTTTATGACGTCAGCAGTCTCAGCTGGTCCTAGGACCCAAAACCTTAACCTCCAGATCACCTGGGGCTGTCCACGTAGCCCCCGCCCTGATGACGTCAGCAATTCCAGCTGGTAACCTGACCCCAATGCCATAACCACCTAACCACTTCAGCCTCTCGATGTGGCCCTCCCTCTTAGTGACTTCAGCACTTCCGCATGTCCCCAAGGCCGAAAACGATAACCACCTGAACACTTAAACATCTACACGTGGCCCCTCCCCCGTGAGGACATCAGCACTTCCTGCCTGTCCCTGATCCCCAGCCCTTTAATTACCAGACCTCTTCAGGCTGTTCACCTGGGCCTGACCATATCCTTGGTCACCTCAGCCCTTCTGTCTGTCCACCTGGCACCTCGCTATTGCCGATATGAACACTTTAAACGGGTTACCGGGTCCGAATCCTTGTTCATGTGACTATTTCCCTTTTTTCCCTCGGCCCTGGTTCACCTCACCAATGAGCCATACTGGGAGGCGCGTAGCTCATAAGAACTATGGTGATTTCCAAATCTCTGGAAGTTGGCTTAAGGGACTAACAACCACAGCCCCAGGTAACCTTCTGCTCACAGCCTGCCCCTTTCCCGGTGGGATGGTGGCCAGCAGTAAGCCCCCAGCACTCCTATAGACATCCTTGTGTTTCCATGAGACCTGGATTATCCATGCTCACCAACATGGGGGCATCTCACCCTGCAGTAACCTGCGACTCTGACAGCCCTGCATATGGGGTTTGAAATCCGGAAAACAGCAGTGTTGAGGCCCTAAAAACCCTTTCTAAACTGAAAGAATAGACTAGCCCCCTCCACAGTCAATTAAATTTCGTACCTAACTGAGGCCCCGCTTTTCCTTAATTCCTGGTGAACTGTTTTTTTGTGAGGTGAGCTCCCTTCTCGCTGCCTTCCAGAGTTTGGACCACAAGAAGTTCGGCAATTTCCAACATCTAGGGATCCTCCAATGTATTCTCTTGGCTCTAAAAGCCTTTACACTTGAACACTTTCAGTTGTTGACATGGGAGGCAGACCTGGTCAACCTGAGGATTTCTGGTAATTCCTGGGAGAAGCGCAACCAATCGGCCTTGTTACCACTTCTGTCTGTCCACATGTCGCTACACCTTGATGATGTCAGCAGTCTCAGCTGGTCCTAGGCCCCAAAATCTTAACCTCCAGATCACCTGGGACTGTCCATGTAGCCCCCGCCCATGATGACGTCAGCACTTCCAGCTGGAAACCGGGCCACAATCCCATAACCACCTGACTACTTCAGCCTCTCGATGTGGCCCCTCCCTCTTAGTGATGTGAGCACTTCCAGCTTGTCCCCTGGGACCAGAACCATAACCACCTGAGCACTTAAGCATCTACAGGTGGCCCCTCCCCCTTGAGGACGTCAGCACTTCCTGCCTGTCCCTGATCCCCAGCCCTTTAATTACCAGAGCAATTCAGGCTGTTCACCTGGGCCTGACCATATCCTTAGTCACCTCAGTCCTTCTGACTGTCCACCTGGCACATACCTATTGCCGATATGAACAGTTTAAACGGGTTATCGAGTCCGAATCCTTGTTCATGTGACTATTTCCCGTTTTTCCCTCGGCCCTGGTTCACCTCAACAATGAGCCACACTGGGAGGTGCGTAGCTCATAAGAACTATGGTGATTTCCAAATCTCTGGAAGTTGGCTTAAGGGCCTAACACCCAAAGCCCCAGGTAACCTTCTGCTCACAGCCTGCCTCTTTCCCGGTGGGATGGTGGCCAGCAGTAAGCCCCCAGCACTCCTATAGACATCCTTGTGTTTCCATGAGGCCTGGATTATCCATGCTCACCAACATGGGGGTAACTCACCATGCAGTAACCTGCGACACTGACAGCCCTGCATATGGGGTTTGAAATCCAGAAAACAGCAGTGTTGAGGCCCTGAAAACTCTTTCCAAACTGGGAGAATAGACCAGCTCCCTCCACGGTCACTTAAATTTCGTAGCGAACTGAGGGCCAGCTTTTTGCTTAATTCCTGGGGAACTGTCTTTCCGTGAGGAGAGCTACCTTCTCGCTGCCTTCCAGAGTATGGACCACAAGAAGTTCGGAACTTTCCGACTTCTTGGGATCCTCCAATATATTCTACTGGCTCTAAAAGCCTTTACACTTGACCACTTCCACTTGTTGACATGGGAGGCAGACCTGGTCAACCTGAAAATTTCTGGTATTTCCTTAAAAAAGCCCAACCAACCGGCCTGGTTACCACTTCTGTCTGTCCACATGTCGCCACCCCTTGATGACGTCAGCAGTCTCAGCTGGTCCTAGGACCCAAAACCTTAACCTCCAGATCACCTGGGGCTGTCCACGTAGCCCCCGCCCTGATGACGTCAGCAATTCCAGCTGGTAACCTGACCCCAATGCCATAACCACCTAACCACTTCAGCCTCTCCATGTAGCCCTCCCTCTTAGTGACTTCAGCACTTCCGCATGTCCCCCAGGCCGAAAACGATAACCACCTGAACACTTAAACATCTACACGTGGCCCCTCCCCCGTGAGGACGTCAGCACTTCCTGCCTGTCCCTGATCCCCAGCCCTTCAATTACCAGACCTCTTCAGGCTGTTCACCTGGGCCTGACCATATCCTTGGTCACCTCAGCCCTTCTGTCTGTCCACCTGGCACCTCGCTATTGCCGATATGAACACTTTAAACGGGTTACCGGGTCCGAATCCTTGTTCATGTGACTATTTCCCTTTTTTCCCTCGGCCCTGGTTCACCTCACCAATGAGCCATACTGGGAGGCGCGTAGCTCATAAGAACTATGGTGATTTCCAAATCTCTGGAAGTTGGCTTATGGGACTAACAACCACAGCCCCAGGTAACCTTCTGCTCACAGCCTGCCTCTTTCCCGGTGGGATGGTGGCCAGCAGTAAGCCCCCAGCACTCCTATAGACATCCTTGTGTTTCCATGAGACCTGGATTATCCATGCTCACCAACATGGGGGCATCTCACCCTGCAGTAACCTGCGACTCTGACAGCCCTGCATATGGGGTTTGAAATCCGGAAAACAGCAGTGTTGAGGCCCTAAAAACCCTTTCTAAACTGAAAGAATAGACTAGCCCCCTCCACAGTCAATTAAATTTCGTACCTAACTGAGGCCCCGCTTTTCCTTAATTCCTGGTGAACTGTTTTTTTGTGAGGTGAGCTCCCTTCTCGCTGCCTTCCAGAGTTTGGACCACAAGAAGTTCGGCAATTTCCAACATCTAGGGATCCTCCAATGTATTCTCTTGGCTCTAAAAGCCTTTACACTTGAACACTTTCAGTTGTTGACATGGGAGGCAGACCTGGTCAACCTGAGGATTTCTGGTAATTCCTGGGAGAAGCGCAACCAATCGGCCTTGTTACCACTTCTGTCTGTCCACATGTCGCTACACCTTGATGATGTCAGCAGTCTCAGCTGGTCCTAGGCCCCAAAATCTTAACCTCCAGATCACCTGGGACTGTCCATGTAGCCCCCGCCCATGATGACGTCAGCACTTCCAGCTGGAAACCGGGCCACAATCCCATAACCACCTGACTACTTCAGCCTCTCGATGTGGCCCCTCCCTCTTAGTGATGTGAGCACTTCCAGCTTGTCCCCTGGGACCAGAACCATAACCACCTGAGCACTTAAGCATCTACAGGTGGCCCCTCCCCCTTGAGGACGTCAGCACTTCCTGCCTGTCCCTGATCCCCAGCCCTTTAATTACCAGAGCAATTCAGGCTGTTCACCTGGGCCTGACCATATCCTTAGTCACCTCAGTCCTTCTGACTGTCCACCTGGCACATACCTATTGCCGATATGAACAGTTTAAACGGGTTATCGAGTCCGAATCCTTGTTCATGTGACTATTTCCCGTTTTTCCCTCGGCCCTGGTTCACCTCAACAATGAGCCACACAGGGAGGCGCGTAGCTCATAAGAACTATGGTGATTTCCAAATCTCTGGAAGTTGGCTTAAGGGCCTAACACCCAAAGCCCCAGGTAACCTTCTGCTCACAGCCTGCCTCTTTCCCGGTGGGATGGTGGCCAGCAGTAAGCCCCCAGCACTCCTATAGACATCCTTGTGTTTCCATGAGGCCTGGATTATCCATGCTCACCAACATGGGGGCAACTCACCATGCAGTAACCTGCGACACTGACAGCCCTGCATATGGGGTTTGAAATCCAGAAAACAGCAGTGTTGAGGCCCTGAAAACTCTTTCCAAACTGGGAGAATAGACCAGCTCCCTCCACGGTCACTTAAATTTCGTAGCGAACTGAGGGCCAGCTTTTTGCTTAATTCCTGGGGAACTGTCTTTCCGTGAGGAGAGCTACCTTCTCGCTGCCTTCCAGAGTATGGACCACAAGAAGTTCGGAACTTTCCGACTTCTTGGGATCCTCCAATATATTCTACTGGCTCTAAAAGCCTTTACACTTGACCACTTCCACTTGTTGACATGGGAGGCAGACCTGGTCAACCTGAAAATTTCTGGTATTTCCTTAAAAAAGCCCAACCAACCGGCCTGGTTACCACTTCTGTCTGTCCACATGTCGCCACCCCTTGATGACGTCAGCAGTCTCAGCTGGTCCTAGGACCCAAAACCTTAACCTCCAGATCACCTGGGGCTGTCCACGTAGCCCCCGCCCTGATGACGTCAGCAATTCCAGCTGGTAACCTGACCCCAATGCCATAACCACCTAACCACTTCAGCCTCTCGATGTGGCCCTCCCTCTTAGTGACTTCAGCACTTCCGCATGTCCCCCAGGCCGAAAACGATAACCACCTGAACACTTAAACATCTACACGTGGCCCCTCCCCCGTGAGGACGTCAGCACTTCCTGCCTGTCCCTGATCCCCAGCCCTTCAATTACCAGACCTCTTCAGGCTGTTCACCTGGGCCTGACCATATCCTTGGTCACCTCAGCCCTTCTGTCTGTCCACCTGGCACCTCGCTATTGCCGATATGAACACTTTAAACGGGTTACCGGGTCCGAATCCTTGTTCATGTGACTATTTCCCTTTTTTCCCTCGGCCCTGGTTCACCTCACCAATGAGCCATACTGGGAGGCGCGTAGCTCATAAGAACTATGGTGATTTCCAAATCTCTGGAAGTTGGCTTAAGGGACTAACAACCACAGCCCCAGGTAACCTTCTGCTCACAGCCTGCCTCTTTCCCGTTGGGATGGTGGCCAGCAGTAAGCCCCCAGCACTCCTATAGACATCCTTGTGTTTCCATGAGACCTGGATTATCCATGCTCACCAACATGGGGGCATCTCACCCTGCAGTAACCTGCGACTCTGACAGCCCTGCATATGGGGTTTGAAATCCGGAAAACAGCAGTGTTGAGGCCCTAAAAACCCTTTCTAAACTGAAAGAATAGACTAGCCCCCTCCACAGTCAATTAAATTTCGTACCTAACTGAGGCCCCGCTTTTCCTTAATTCCTGGTGAACTGTTTTTTTGTGAGGTGAGCTCCCTTCTCGCTGCCTTCCAGAGTTTGGACCACAAGAAGTTCGGCAATTTCCAACATCTAGGGATCCTCCAATGTATTCTCTTGGCTCTAAAAGCCTTTACACTTGAACACTTTCAGTTGTTGACATGGGAGGCAGACCTGGTCAACCTGAGGATTTCTGGTAATTCCTGGGAGAAGCGCAACCAATCGGCCTTGTTACCACTTCTGTCTGTCCACATGTCGCTACACCTTGATGATGTCAGCAGTCTCAGCTGGTCCTAGGCCCCAAAATCTTAACCTCCAGATCACCTGGGACTGTCCATGTAGCCCCCGCCCTTGATGACGTCAGCACTTCCAGCTGGAAACCGGGCCACAATCCCATAACCACCTGACTACTTCAGCCTCTCGATGTGGCCCCTCCCTCTTAGTGATGTGAGCACTTCCAGCTTGTCCCCTGGGACCAGAACCATAACCACCTGAGCACTTAAGCATCTACAGGTGGCCCCTCCCCCTTGAGGACGTCAGCACTTCCTGCCTGTCCCTGATCCCCAGCCCTTTAATTACCAGAGCAATTCAGGCTGTTCACCTGGGCCTGACCATATCCTTAGTCACCTCAGTCCTTCTGACTGTCCACCTGGCACATACCTATTGCCGATATGAACAGTTTAAACGGGTTATCGAGTCCGAATCCTTGTTCATGTGACTATTTCCCGTTTTTCCCTCGGCCCTGGTTCACCTCAACAATGAGCCACACTGGGAGGCGCGTAGCTCATAAGAACTATGGTGATTTCCAAATCTCTGGAAGTTGGCTTAAGGGCCTAACACCCAAAGCCCCAGGTAACCTTCTGCTCACAGCCTGCCTCTTTCCCGGTGGGATGGTGGCCAGCAGTAAGCCCCCAGCACTCCTATAGACATCCTTGTGTTTCCATGAGGCCTGGATTATTTATGCTCACCAACATGGGGGCAACTCACCATGCAGTAACCTGCGACACTGACAGCCCTGCATATGGGGTTTGAAATCCAGAAAACAGCAGTGCTGAGGCCCTGAAAACTCTTTCCAAACTGGGAGAATAGACCAGCTCCCTCCACGGTCACTTAAATTTCGTAGCGAACTGAGGGCCAGCTTTTTGCTTAATTCCTGGGGAACTGTCTTTCCGTGAGGAGAGCTACCTTCTCGCTGCCTTCCAGAGTATGGACCACAAGAAGTTCGGAACTTTCCGACTTCTTGGGATCCTCCAATATATTCTACTGGCTCTAAAAGCCTTTACACTTGACCACTTCCACTTGTTGACATGGGAGGCAGACCTGGTCAACCTGAAAATTTCTGGTATTTCCTTAAAAAAGCCCAACCAACCGGCCTGGTTACCACTTCTGTCTGTCCACATGTCGCCACCCCTTGATGACGTCAGCAGTCTCAGCTGGTCCTAGGACCCAAAACCTTAACCTCCAGATCACCTGGGGCTGTCCACGTAGCCCCCGCCCTGATGACGTCAGCAATTCCAGCTGGTAACCTGACCCCAATGCCATAACCACCTAACCACTTCAGCCTCTCGATGTGGCCCTCCCTCTTAGTGACTTCAGCACTTCCGCATGTCCCCCAGGCCGAAAACGATAACCACCTGAACACTTAAACATCTACACGTGGCCCCTCCCCCGTGAGGACGTCAGCACTTCCTGCCTGTCCCTGATCCCCAGCCCTTCAATTACCAGACCTCTTCAGGCTGTTCACCTGGGCCTGACCATATCCTTGGTCACCTCAGCCCTTCTGTCTGTCCACCTGGCACCTCGCTATTGCCGATATGAACACTTTAAACGGGTTACCGGGTCCGAATCCTTGTTCATGTGACTATTTCCCTTTTTTCCCTCGGCCCTGGTTCACCTCACCAATGAGCCATACTGGGAGGCGCGTAGCTCATAAGAACTATGGTGATTTCCAAATCTCTGGAAGTTGGCTTAAGGGACTAACAACCACAGCCCCAGGTAACCTTCTGCTCACAGCCTGCCTCTTTCCCGTTGGGATGGTGGCCAGCAGTAAGCCCCCAGCACTCCTATAGACATCCTTGTGTTTCCATGAGACCTGGATTATCCATGCTCACCAACATGGGGGCATCTCACCCTGCAGTAACCTGCGACTCTGACAGCCCTGCATATGGGGTTTGAAATCCGGAAAACAGCAGTGTTGAGGCCCTAAAAACCCTTTCTAAACTGAAAGAATAGACTAGCCCCCTCCACAGTCAATTAAATTTCGTACCTAACTGAGGCCCCGCTTTTCCTTAATTCCTGGTGAACTGTTTTTTTGTGAGGTGAGCTCCCTTCTCGCTGCCTTCCAGAGTTTGGACCACAAGAAGTTCGGCAATTTCCAACATCTAGGGATCCTCCAATGTATTCTCTTGGCTCTAAAAGCCTTTACACTTGAACACTTTCAGTTGTTGACATGGGAGGCAGACCTGGTCAACCTGAGGATTTCTGGTAATTCCTGGGAGAAGCGCAACCAATCGGCCTTGTTACCACTTCTGTCTGTCCACATGTCGCTACACCTTGATGATGTCAGCAGTCTCAGCTGGTCCTAGGCCCCAAAATCTTAACCTCCAGATCACCTGGGACTGTCCATGTAGCCCCCGCCCTTGATGACGTCAGCACTTCCAGCTGGAAACCGGGCCACAATCCCATAACCACCTGACTACTTCAGCCTCTCGATGTGGCCCCTCCCTCTTAGTGATGTGAGCACTTCCAGCTTGTCCCCTGGGACCAGAACCATAACCACCTGAGCACTTAAGCATCTACAGGTGGCCCCTCCCCCTTGAGGACGTCAGCACTTCCTGCCTGTCCCTGATCCCCAGCCCTTTAATTACCAGAGCAATTCAGGCTGTTCACCTGGGCCTGACCATATCCTTAGTCACCTCAGTCCTTCTGACTGTCCACCTGGCACATACCTATTGCCGATATGAACAGTTTAAACGGGTTATCGAGTCCGAATCCTTGTTCATGTGACTATTTCCCGTTTTTCCCTCGGCCCTGGTTCACCTCAACAATGAGCCACACTGGGAGGCGCGTAGCTCATAAGAACTATGGTGATTTCCAAATCTCTGGAAGTTGGCTTAAGGGCCTAACACCCAAAGCCCCAGGTAACCTTCTGCTCACAGCCTGCCTCTTTCCCGGTGGGATGGTGGCCAGCAGTAAGCCCCCAGCACTCCTATAGACATCCTTGTGTTTCCATGAGGCCTGGATTATTTATGCTCACCAACATGGGGGCAACTCACCATGCAGTAACCTGCGACACTGACAGCCCTGCATATGGGGTTTGAAATCCAGAAAACAGCAGTGCTGAGGCCCTGAAAACTCTTTCCAAACTGGGAGAATAGACCAGCTCCCTCCACGGTCACTTAAATTTCGTAGCGAACTGAGGGCCAGCTTTTTGCTTAATTCCTGGGGAACTGTCTTTCCGTGAGGAGAGCTACCTTCTCGCTGCCTTCCAGAGTATGGACCACAAGAAGTTCGGAACTTTCCGACTTCTTGGGATCCTCCAATATATTCTACTGGCTCTAAAAGCCTTTACACTTGACCACTTCCACTTGTTGACATGGGAGGCAGACCTGGTCAACCTGAAAATTTCTGGTATTTCCTTAAAAAAGCCCAACCAACCGGCCTGGTTACCACTTCTGTCTGTTCACATGTCGCCACCCCTTGATGACGTCAGCAGTCTCAGCTGGTCCTAGGACCCAAAACCTTAACCTCCAGATCACCTGGGGCTGTCCACGTAGCCCCCGCCCTGATGACGTCAGCAATTCCAGCTGGTAACCTGACCCCAATGCCATAACCACCTAACCACTTCAGCCTCTGGATGTGGCCCTCCCTCTTAGTGACTTCAGCACTTCCGCATGTCCCCCAGGCCCAAAACGATAACCACCTGAACACTTAAACATCTACACGTGGCCCCTCCCCCGTGAGGACGTCAGCACTTCCTGCCTGTCCCTGATCCCCAGCCCTTTAATTACCAGACCTCTTCAGGCTGTTCACCTGGGCCTGACCATATCCTTGATCACCTCAGCCCTTCTGTCTGTCCACCTGGCACCTCGCTATTGCCGATATGAACACTTTAAACGGGTTACCGGGTTCGAATCCTTGTTCATGTGACTATTTCCCTTTTTTCCCTCGGCCCTGGTTCACCTCACCAATGAGCCATACTGGGAGGCGCATAGCTCATAAGAACTATGGTGATTTCCAAATCTCTGGAAGTTGGCTTAAGGGCCTAACACCCATAGCCCCAGGTAACCTTCTGCTCACAGCCTGCCTCTTTCCCGGTGGGATGGTGGCCAGCAGTAAGCCCCCAGCACTCCTATAGACATCCTTGTGTTTCCATGAGACGTGGATTATCCATGCTCACCAACATGGGGGCATCTCACCCTGCAGTAACCTGCGACTCTGACAGCCCTGCATATGGGGTTTGAAATACGGAAAACAGCAGTGTTGAGGCCCTGAAAACCATTTCTAAACTGAAAGAATAGACTAGCCCCCTACACGGTCAATTAAATTTCGTAGCTAACTGAGGCCCCGCTTTTCCTTAATTCCTGGTGAACTTTTTTTTTGTGAGGTGAGCTACCTTCTCGCTGCCTTCCAGAGTTTGGACCACAAGAAGTTCGGCAATTTCCAACATCTAGGGATCCTCCAATGTATTCTCTTGGCTCTAAAAGCCTTTACACTTGAACACTTTCAGTTGTTGACATGGGAGGCAGACCTGGTCAACCTGAGGATTTCTGGTAATTCCTGGGAGAAGCGCAACCAATCGGCCTTGTTACCACTTCTGTCTGTCCACATGTCGCTACACCTTGATGATGTCAGCAGTCTCAGCTGGTCCTAGGCCCCAAAATCTTAAACTCCAGATCACCTGGGACTGTCCATGTAGCCCCCGCCCTTGATGACGTCAGCACTTCCAGCTGGAAACCGGGCCACAATCCCATAACCACCTGACTACTTCAGCCTCTCGATGTGGCCCCTCCCTCTTAGTGATGTGAGCACTTCCAGCTTGTCCCCTGGGACCAGAACCATAACCACCTGAGCACTTAAGCATCTACAGGTGGCCCCTCCCCCTTGAGGACGTCAGCACTTCCTGCCTGTCCCTGATCCCCAGCCCTTTAATTACCAGAGCAATTCAGGCTGTTCACCTGGGCCTGACCATATCCTTAGTCACATCAGGCTTTCTGACTGTCCACCTGGCACATCCCTATTGCCGATATGAACAGTTTAAACGGGTTATCGAGTCCGATTCCTTGTGCATGTGATATTTTCCCATTTTTCTCTTGGCCCTGGTTCACTTCAACAATGAGCAACACTGGGAGGCGCGTAGCTCATAAGAACTATGGTGATTTCCAAATCTCTGGAAGTTGGCTTAAGGGCCTAAAACCCACAGCCCCAGGTAACCTTCTGCTCACAGCCTGCCTCTTTCCCGGTGGGATGGTGGCCAGCAGTAAGCCCCCAGCACTCCTATAGACATCCTTGTGTTTCCATGAGGCCTGGATTATCCATGCTCACCAACATGGGGGCAACTCACCATGCAGTAACCTGCGACACTGACAGCCCTGCATATGGGGTTTGAAATCAGGAAAACAGCAGTGTTGAGGCCCTGAAAACGCTTTCCAAACTGGGAGAATAGACCAGCTCCCTCCACGGTCACGTAAATTTCGTAGCGAACTGAGGGCCAGGTTTTGCTTAATTCCTGGGGAACTGTCTTTCCGTGAGGAGAGCTACCTTCTCGCTGCCTTCCAGAGTATGGACCACAAGAAGTTCGGAACTTTCCGACTTCTTGGGATCCTCCAATATATTCTACTGGCTCTAAAAGCCTTTACACTTGACCACTTCCACTTGTTGACATGGGAGGCAGACCTGGTCAACCTGAGGATTTCTGGTAATTCCTGGGAGAAGCGCAACCAATCGGCCTCGTTACCACTTCTGTCTGTCCACATGTCGCTACCCCTTGATGATGTCAGCAGTCTCAGCTGGTCCTAGGCCCCAAAATCTTAACCTCCAGATCACCTGGGACTGTCCATGTAGCCGCCGCCCTTGATGATGTCAGCACTTCCAGCTGGAAACGGGGCCCTAATCCCATAACCACCTGACCACTTCAGCCTTTCCATGTGGCCCCTCCCTCTTAGTGATGTGAGCACTTCCAGCTTGTCCCCTGGGACCAGAACCATAACCACCTGAGCACTTAAGCATCTACACGTGGCCCCTCCTCCGTGAGAACGTCAGCACTTCCTGCCTGTCCCTGATCCCCAGCCCTTTAATTACCAGAGCAATTCAGGCTGTTCACCTGGGCCTGAACATATCCTTGGTCACCTCAGCCCTTCTGTCTGTCCACCTGGCACCTCGCTATTGCCTATATGAACACTTTAAATGCGTTACTGGGTCCGAATCCTTGTTCAGGTGACTATTTCCCTTTTTTCCCTTGGCCCTCGTTCACCTCACCAATGAAGCATGCTGGGAGGCGCGTAGCTCATAAGAACTATGGTGATTTCCAAATCTCTGGAAGTTGGCTTAAGGGCCTAACACCCACAGCCCCAGGTAACTTTCTGCTCACAGCCTGCCTCTTTCCCGGTGGGATGGTGGCCAGCAGTAAGCCCCCAGCACTCCTATAGACATCCTTGTGTTTCCATGAGACCTGGATTATCCATGCTCACCAACATGGGGGCATCTCACCCTGCAGTAACCTGCGACTCTAACAGCCCTGCATATGGGGTTTGAAATCCGGAAAACAGCAGTGTTTAGGCCCTTAAAACCCTTTCTAAACTGAAAGAATAGACTAGCCCCCTCCACGGTCAATTAAATTTCGTAGCTAACTGAGGCCCCGCTTTTCCTTAATTCCTGGTGAACTTTTTTTTGTGAGGTGAGCTACCTTCTCGCTGCCTTCCAGAGTTTGGACCACAAGAAGTTCGGCAATTTCCGACATCTAGGGATCCTCCAATGTATTCTCTTGGCTCTAAAAGCCTTTACACATGAACACTTTCAGTTGTTGACATGGGAGGCAGACCTGGTCAACCTGAGGATTTCTGGTAATTCCTTGGAGAAGCGCAACCAATCGGCCTCGTTACCACTTCTGTCTGTCCACATGTCGCTACCCCTTGATGATGTCAGCAGTCTCAGCTGGTCCTAGGCCCCAAAATCTTAACCTCCAGATCACCTGGGACTGTCCATGTAGCCCCCGCCCATGATGACGTCAGCACTTCCAGCTGGAAACCGGGCCACAATCCCATAACCACCTGACTACTTCAGCCTCTAGATGTGGCCCCTCCCTCTTAGTGATGTGAGCACTTCCAGCTTGTCCCCTGGGACCAGAACCATAACCACCTGAGCACTTAAGCATCTACAGGTGGCCCCTCCCCCTTGAGGACGTCAGCACTTCCTGCCTGTCCCTGATCCCCAGCCCTTTAATTACCAGAGCAATTCAGGCTGTTCACCTGGGCCTGACCATATCCTTAGTCACCTCAGTCCTTCTGACTGTCCACCTGGCACATACCTATTGCCGATATGAACAGTTTAAACGGGTTATCGAGTCCGAATCCTTGTTCATGTGACTATTTCCCGTTTTTCCCTCGGACCTGGTTCACCTCAACAATGAACCACACTGGGAGGTGCGTAGCTCATAAGAACTATGGTGATTTCCAAATCTCTGGAAGTTGGCTTAAGGGCCTAACACCCAAAGCCCCAGGTAACCTTCTGCTCACAGCCTGCCTCTTTCCCGGTGGGATGGTGGCCAGCAGTAAGCCCCCAGCACTCCTATAGACATCCTTGTGTTTCCATGAGGCCTGGATTATCCATGCTCACCAACATGGGGGCAACTCACCATGCAGTAACCTGCGACACTGACAGCCCTGCATATGGGGTTTGAAATCCAGAAAACAGCAGTGTTGAGGCCCTGAAAACTCTTTCCAAACTGGGAGAATAGACCAGCTCCCTCCACGGTCACTTAAATTTCGTAGCGAACTGAGGGCCAGCTTTTTGCTTAATTCCTGGGGAACTGTCTTTCCGTGAGGAGAGCTACCTTCTCGCTGCCTTCCAGAGTATGGACCACAAGAAGTTCGGAACTTTCCGACTTCTTGGGATCCTCCAATATATTCTACTGGCTCTAAAAGCCTTTACACTTGACCACTTCCACTTGTTGACATGGGAGGCAGACCTGGTCAACCTGAAAATTTCTGGTATTTCCTTAAAAAAGCCCAACCAACCGGCCTGGTTACCACTTCTGTCTGTCCACATGTCGCCACCCCTTTATGACGTCAGCAGTCTCAGCTGGTCCTAGGACCCAAAACCTTAACCTCCAGATCACCTGGGGCTGTCCACGTAGCCCCCGCCCTGATGACGTCAGCAATTCCAGCTGGTAACCTGAACCCAATGCCATAACCACCTAACCACTTCAGCCTCTCGATGTGGCCCTCCCTCTTAGTGACTTCAGCACTTCCGCATGTCCCCAAGGCCGAAAACGATAACCACCTGAACACTTAAACATCTACACGTGGCCCCTCCCCCGTGAGGACATCAGCACTTCCTGCCTGTCCCTGATCCCCAGCCCTTTAATTACCAGACCTCTTCAGGCTGTTCACCTGGGCCTGACCATATCCTTAGTCACATCAGCCCTTCTGTCTGTCCACCTGGCACCTCGCTATTGCCGATATGAACACTTTAAACGGGTTACCGGGTCCGAATCCTTGTTCATGTGACTATTTCCCTTTTTTCCCTCGGCCCTGGTTCACCTCACCAATGAGCCATACTGGGAGGCGCGTAGCTCATAAGAACTATGGTGATTTCCAAATCTCTGGAAGTTGGCTTAAGGGACTAACAACCACAGCCCCAGGTAACCTTCTGCTCACAGCCTGCCCCTTTCCCGGTGGGATGGTGGCCAGCAGTAAGCCCCCAGCACTCCTATAGACATCCTTGTGTTTCCATGAGACCTGGATTATCCATGCTCACCAACATGGGGGCATCTCACCCTGCAGTAACCTGCGACTCTGACAGCCCTGCATATGGGGTTTGAAATCCGGAAAACAGCAGTGTTGAGGCCCTAAAAACCCTTTCTAAACTGAAAGAATAGACTAGCCCCCTCCACAGTCAATTAAATTTCGTACCTAACTGAGGCCCCGCTTTTCCTTAATTCCTGGTGAACTGTTTTTTTGTGAGGTGAGCTCCCTTCTCGCTGCCTTCCAGAGTTTGGACCACAAGAAGTTCGGCAATTTCCAACATCTAGGGATCCTCCAATGTATTCTCTTGGCTCTAAAAGCCTTTACACTTGAACACTTTCAGTTGTTGACATGGGAGGCAGACCTGGTCAACCTGAGGATTTCTGGTAATTCCTGGGAGAAGCGCAACCAATCGGCCTTGTTACCACTTCTGTCTGTCCACATGTCGCTACACCTTGATGATGTCAGCAGTCTCAGCTGGTCCTAGGCCCCAAAATCTTAACCTCCAGATCACCTGGGACTGTCCATGTAGCCCCCGCCCATGATGACGTCAGCACTTCCAGCTGGAAACCGGGCCACAATCCCATAACCACCTGACTACTTCAGCCTCTCGATGTGGCCCCTCCCTCTTAGTGATGTGAGCACTTCCAGCTTGTCCCCTGGGACCAGAACCATAACCACCTGAGCACTTAAGCATCTACAGGTGGCCCCTCCCCCTTGAGGACGTCAGCACTTCCTGCCTGTCCCTGATCCCCAGCCCTTTAATTACCAGAGCAATTCAGGCTGTTCACCTGGGCCTGACCATATCCTTAGTCACCTCAGTCCTTCTGACTGTCCACCTGGCACATACCTATTGCCGATATGAACAGTTTAAACGGGTTATCGAGTCCGAATCCTTGTTCATGTGACTATTTCCCGTTTTTCCCTCGGCCCTGGTTCACCTCAACAATGAGCCACACTGGGAGGTGCGTAGCTCATAAGAACTATGGTGATTTCCAAATCTCTGGAAGTTGGCTTAAGGGCCTAACACCCAAAGCCCCAGGTAACCTTCTGCTCACAGCCTGCCTCTTTCCCGGTGGGATGGTGGCCAGCAGTAAGCCCCCAGCACTCCTATAGACATCCTTGTGTTTCCATGAGGCCTGGATTATCCATGCTCACCAACATGGGGGTAACTCACCATGCAGTAACCTGCGACACTGACAGCCCTGCATATGGGGTTTGAAATCCAGAAAACAGCAGTGTTGAGGCCCTGAAAACTCTTTCCAAACTGGGAGAATAGACCAGCTCCCTCCACGGTCACTTAAATTTCGTAGCGAACTGAGGGCCAGCTTTTTGCTTAATTCCTGGGGAACTGTCTTTCCGTGAGGAGAGCTACCTTCTCGCTGCCTTCCAGAGTATGGACCACAAGAAGTTCGGAACTTTCCGACTTCTTGGGATCCTCCAATATATTCTACTGGCTCTAAAAGCCTTTACACTTGACCACTTCCACTTGTTGACATGGGAGGCAGACCTGGTCAACCTGAAAATTTCTGGTATTTCCTTAAAAAAGCCCAACCAACCGGCCTGGTTACCACTTCTGTCTGTCCACATGTCGCCACCCCTTGATGACGTCAGCAGTCTCAGCTGGTCCTAGGACCCAAAACCTTAACCTCCAGATCACCTGGGGCTGTCCACGTAGCCCCCGCCCTGATGACGTCAGCAATTCCAGCTGGTAACCTGACCCCAATGCCATAACCACCTAACCACTTCAGCCTCTCCATGTAGCCCTCCCTCTTAGTGACTTCAGCACTTCCGCATGTCCCCCAGGCCGAAAACGATAACCACCTGAACACTTAAACATCTACACGTGGCCCCTCCCCCGTGAGGACGTCAGCACTTCCTGCCTGTCCCTGATCCCCAGCCCTTCAATTACCAGACCTCTTCAGGCTGTTCACCTGGGCCTGACCATATCCTTGGTCACCTCAGCCCTTCTGTCTGTCCACCTGGCACCTCGCTATTGCCGATATGAACACTTTAAACGGGTTACCGGGTCCGAATCCTTGTTCATGTGACTATTTCCCTTTTTTCCCTCGGCCCTGGTTCACCTCACCAATGAGCCATACTGGGAGGCGCGTAGCTCATAAGAACTATGGTGATTTCCAAATCTCTGGAAGTTGGCTTATGGGACTAACAACCACAGCCCCAGGTAACCTTCTGCTCACAGCCTGCCTCTTTCCCGGTGGGATGGTGGCCAGCAGTAAGCCCCCAGCACTCCTATAGACATCCTTGTGTTTCCATGAGACCTGGATTATCCATGCTCACCAACATGGGGGCATCTCACCCTGCAGTAACCTGCGACTCTGACAGCCCTGCATATGGGGTTTGAAATCCGGAAAACAGCAGTGTTGAGGCCCTAAAAACCCTTTCTAAACTGAAAGAATAGACTAGCCCCCTCCACAGTCAATTAAATTTCGTACCTAACTGAGGCCCCGCTTTTCCTTAATTCCTGGTGAACTGTTTTTTTGTGAGGTGAGCTCCCTTCTCGCTGCCTTCCAGAGTTTGGACCACAAGAAGTTCGGCAATTTCCAACATCTAGGGATCCTCCAATGTATTCTCTTGGCTCTAAAAGCCTTTACACTTGAACACTTTCAGTTGTTGACATGGGAGGCAGACCTGGTCAACCTGAGGATTTCTGGTAATTCCTGGGAGAAGCGCAACCAATCGGCCTTGTTACCACTTCTGTCTGTCCACATGTCGCTACACCTTGATGATGTCAGCAGTCTCAGCTGGTCCTAGGCCCCAAAATCTTAACCTCCAGATCACCTGGGACTGTCCATGTAGCCCCCGCCCATGATGACGTCAGCACTTCCAGCTGGAAACCGGGCCACAATCCCATAACCACCTGACTACTTCAGCCTCTCGATGTGGCCCCTCCCTCTTAGTGATGTGAGCACTTCCAGCTTGTCCCCTGGGACCAGAACCATAACCACCTGAGCACTTAAGCATCTACAGGTGGCCCCTCCCCCTTGAGGACGTCAGCACTTCCTGCCTGTCCCTGATCCCCAGCCCTTTAATTACCAGAGCAATTCAGGCTGTTCACCTGGGCCTGACCATATCCTTAGTCACCTCAGTCCTTCTGACTGTCCACCTGGCACATACCTATTGCCGATATGAACAGTTTAAACGGGTTATCGAGTCCGAATCCTTGTTCATGTGACTATTTCCCGTTTTTCCCTCGGCCCTGGTTCACCTCAACAATGAGCCACACTGGGAGGCGCGTAGCTCATAAGAACTATGGTGATTTCCAAATCTCTGGAAGTTGGCTTAAGGGCCTAACACCCAAAGCCCCAGGTAACCTTCTGCTCACAGCCTGCCTCTTTCCCGGTGGGATGGTGGCCAGCAGTAAGCCCCCAGCACTCCTATAGACATCCTTGTGTTTCCATGAGGCCTGGATTATCCATGCTCACCAACATGGGGGCAACTCACCATGCAGTAACCTGCGACACTGACAGCCCTGCATATGGGGTTTGAAATCCAGAAAACAGCAGTGTTGAGGCCCTGAAAACTCTTTCCAAACTGGGAGAATAGACCAGCTCCCTCCACGGTCACTTAAATTTCGTAGCGAACTGAGGGCCAGCTTTTTGCTTAATTCCTGGGGAACTGTCTTTCCGTGAGGAGAGCTACCTTCTCGCTGCCTTCCAGAGTATGGACCACAAGAAGTTCGGAACTTTCCGACTTCTTGGGATCCTCCAATATATTCTACTGGCTCTAAAAGCCTTTACACTTGACCACTTCCACTTGTTGACATGGGAGGCAGACCTGGTCAACCTGAAAATTTCTGGTATTTCCTTAAAAAAGCCCAACCAACCGGCCTGGTTACCACTTCTGTCTGTCCACATGTCGCCACCCCTTGATGACGTCAGCAGTCTCAGCTGGTCCTAGGACCCAAAACCTTAACCTCCAGATCACCTGGGGCTGTCCACGTAGCCCCCGCCCTGATGACGTCAGCAATTCCAGCTGGTAACCTGACCCCAATGCCATAACCACCTAACCACTTCAGCCTCTCGATGTGGCCCTCCCTCTTAGTGACTTCAGCACTTCCGCATGTCCCCCAGGCCGAAAACGATAACCACCTGAACACTTAAACATCTACACGTGGCCCCTCCCCCGTGAGGACGTCAGCACTTCCTGCCTGTCCCTGATCCCCAGCCCTTCAATTACCAGACCTCTTCAGGCTGTTCACCTGGGCCTGACCATATCCTTGGTCACCTCAGCCCTTCTGTCTGTCCACCTGGCACCTCGCTATTGCCGATATGAACACTTTAAACGGGTTACCGGGTCCGAATCCTTGTTCATGTGACTATTTCCCTTTTTTCCCTCGGCCCTGGTTCACCTCACCAATGAGCCATACTGGGAGGCGCGTAGCTCATAAGAACTATGGTGATTTCCAAATCTCTGGAAGTTGGCTTAAGGGACTAACAACCACAGCCCCAGGTAACCTTCTGCTCACAGCCTGCCTCTTTCCCGTTGGGATGGTGGCCAGCAGTAAGCCCCCAGCACTCCTATAGACATCCTTGTGTTTCCATGAGACCTGGATTATCCATGCTCACCAACATGGGGGCATCTCACCCTGCAGTAACCTGCGACTCTGACAGCCCTGCATATGGGGTTTGAAATCCGGAAAACAGCAGTGTTGAGGCCCTAAAAACCCTTTCTAAACTGAAAGAATAGACTAGCCCCCTCCACAGTCAATTAAATTTCGTACCTAACTGAGGCCCCGCTTTTCCTTAATTCCTGGTGAACTGTTTTTTTGTGAGGTGAGCTCCCTTCTCGCTGCCTTCCAGAGTTTGGACCACAAGAAGTTCGGCAATTTCCAACATCTAGGGATCCTCCAATGTATTCTCTTGGCTCTAAAAGCCTTTACACTTGAACACTTTCAGTTGTTGACATGGGAGGCAGACCTGGTCAACCTGAGGATTTCTGGTAATTCCTGGGAGAAGCGCAACCAATCGGCCTTGTTACCACTTCTGTCTGTCCACATGTCGCTACACCTTGATGATGTCAGCAGTCTCAGCTGGTCCTAGGCCCCAAAATCTTAACCTCCAGATCACCTGGGACTGTCCATGTAGCCCCCGCCCTTGATGACGTCAGCACTTCCAGCTGGAAACCGGGCCACAATCCCATAACCACCTGACTACTTCAGCCTCTCGATGTGGCCCCTCCCTCTTAGTGATGTGAGCACTTCCAGCTTGTCCCCTGGGACCAGAACCATAACCACCTGAGCACTTAAGCATCTACAGGTGGCCCCTCCCCCTTGAGGACGTCAGCACTTCCTGCCTGTCCCTGATCCCCAGCCCTTTAATTACCAGAGCAATTCAGGCTGTTCACCTGGGCCTGACCATATCCTTAGTCACCTCAGTCCTTCTGACTGTCCACCTGGCACATACCTATTGCCGATATGAACAGTTTAAACGGGTTATCGAGTCCGAATCCTTGTTCATGTGACTATTTCCCGTTTTTCCCTCGGCCCTGGTTCACCTCAACAATGAGCCACACTGGGAGGCGCGTAGCTCATAAGAACTATGGTGATTTCCAAATCTCTGGAAGTTGGCTTAAGGGCCTAACACCCAAAGCCCCAGGTAACCTTCTGCTCACAGCCTGCCTCTTTCCCGGTGGGATGGTGGCCAGCAGTAAGCCCCCAGCACTCCTATAGACATCCTTGTGTTTCCATGAGGCCTGGATTATTTATGCTCACCAACATGGGGGCAACTCACCATGCAGTAACCTGCGACACTGACAGCCCTGCATATGGGGTTTGAAATCCAGAAAACAGCAGTGCTGAGGCCCTGAAAACTCTTTCCAAACTGGGAGAATAGACCAGCTCCCTCCACGGTCACTTAAATTTCGTAGCGAACTGAGGGCCAGCTTTTTGCTTAATTCCTGGGGAACTGTCTTTCCGTGAGGAGAGCTACCTTCTCGCTGCCTTCCAGAGTATGGACCACAAGAAGTTCGGAACTTTCCGACTTCTTGGGATCCTCCAATATATTCTACTGGCTCTAAAAGCCTTTACACTTGACCACTTCCACTTGTTGACATGGGAGGCAGACCTGGTCAACCTGAAAATTTCTGGTATTTCCTTAAAAAAGCCCAACCAACCGGCCTGGTTACCACTTCTGTCTGTTCACATGTCGCCACCCCTTGATGACGTCAGCAGTCTCAGCTGGTCCTAGGACCCAAAACCTTAACCTCCAGATCACCTGGGGCTGTCCACGTAGCCCCCGCCCTGATGACGTCAGCAATTCCAGCTGGTAACCTGACCCCAATGCCATAACCACCTAACCACTTCAGCCTCTGGATGTGGCCCTCCCTCTTAGTGACTTCAGCACTTCCGCATGTCCCCCAGGCCCAAAACGATAACCACCTGAACACTTAAACATCTACACGTGGCCCCTCCCCCGTGAGGACGTCAGCACTTCCTGCCTGTCCCTGATCCCCAGCCCTTTAATTACCAGACCTCTTCAGGCTGTTCACCTGGGCCTGACCATATCCTTGATCACCTCAGCCCTTCTGTCTGTCCACCTGGCACCTCGCTATTGCCGATATGAACACTTTAAACGGGTTACCGGGTTCGAATCCTTGTTCATGTGACTATTTCCCTTTTTTCCCTCGGCCCTGGTTCACCTCACCAATGAGCCATACTGGGAGGCGCATAGCTCATAAGAACTATGGTGATTTCCAAATCTCTGGAAGTTGGCTTAAGGGCCTAACACCCATAGCCCCAGGTAACCTTCTGCTCACAGCCTGCCTCTTTCCCGGTGGGATGGTGGCCAGCAGTAAGCCCCCAGCACTCCTATAGACATCCTTGTGTTTCCATGAGACGTGGATTATCCATGCTCACCAACATGGGGGCATCTCACCCTGCAGTAACCTGCGACTCTGACAGCCCTGCATATGGGGTTTGAAATACGGAAAACAGCAGTGTTGAGGCCCTGAAAACCATTTCTAAACTGAAAGAATAGACTAGCCCCCTACACGGTCAATTAAATTTCGTAGCTAACTGAGGCCCCGCTTTTCCTTAATTCCTGGTGAACTTTTTTTTTGTGAGGTGAGCTACCTTCTCGCTGCCTTCCAGAGTTTGGACCACAAGAAGTTCGGCAATTTCCAACATCTAGGGATCCTCCAATGTATTCTCTTGGCTCTAAAAGCCTTTACACTTGAACACTTTCAGTTGTTGACATGGGAGGCAGACCTGGTCAACCTGAGGATTTCTGGTAATTCCTGGGAGAAGCGCAACCAATCGGCCTTGTTACCACTTCTGTCTGTCCACATGTCGCTACACCTTGATGATGTCAGCAGTCTCAGCTGGTCCTAGGCCCCAAAATCTTAAACTCCAGATCACCTGGGACTGTCCATGTAGCCCCCGCCCTTGATGACGTCAGCACTTCCAGCTGGAAACCGGGCCACAATCCCATAACCACCTGACTACTTCAGCCTCTCGATGTGGCCCCTCCCTCTTAGTGATGTGAGCACTTCCAGCTTGTCCCCTGGGACCAGAACCATAACCACCTGAGCACTTAAGCATCTACAGGTGGCCCCTCCCCCTTGAGGACGTCAGCACTTCCTGCCTGTCCCTGATCCCCAGCCCTTTAATTACCAGAGCAATTCAGGCTGTTCACCTGGGCCTGACCATATCCTTAGTCACATCAGGCTTTCTGACTGTCCACCTGGCACATCCCTATTGCCGATATGAACAGTTTAAACGGGTTATCGAGTCCGAATCCTTGTGCATGTGATATTTTCCCATTTTTCTCTTGGCCCTGGTTCACTTCAACAATGAGCAACACTGGGAGGCGCGTAGCTCATAAGAACTATGGTGATTTCCAAATCTCTGGAAGTTGGCTTAAGGGCCTAAAACCCACAGCCCCAGGTAACCTTCTGCTCACAGCCTGCCTCTTTCCCGGTGGGATGGTGGCCAGCAGTAAGCCCCCAGCACTCCTATAGACATCCTTGTGTTTCCATGAGGCCTGGATTATCCATGCTCACCAACATGGGGGCAACTCACCATGCAGTAACCTGCGACACTGACAGCCCTGCATATGGGGTTTGAAATCAGGAAAACAGCAGTGTTGAGGCCCTGAAAACGCTTTCCAAACTGGGAGAATAGACCAGCTCCCTCCACGGTCACGTAAATTTCGTAGCGAACTGAGGGCCAGGTTTTGCTTAATTCCTGGGGAACTGTCTTTCCGTGAGGAGAGCTACCTTCTCGCTGCCTTCCAGAGTATGGACCACAAGAAGTTCGGAACTTTCCGACTTCTTGGGATCCTCCAATATATTCTACTGGCTCTAAAAGCCTTTACACTTGACCACTTCCACTTGTTGACATGGGAGGCAGACCTGGTCAACCTGAGGATTTCTGGTAATTCCTGGGAGAAGCGCAACCAATCGGCCTCGTTACCACTTCTGTCTGTCCACATGTCGCTACCCCTTGATGATGTCAGCAGTCTCAGCTGGTCCTAGGCCCGAAAATCTTAACCTCCAGATCACCTGGGACTGTCCATGTAGCCGCCGCCCTTGATGATGTCAGCACTTCCAGCTGGAAACGGGGCCCTAATCCCATAACCACCTGACCACTTCAGCCTTTCCATGTGGCCCCTCCCTCTTAGTGATGTGAGCACTTCCAGCTTGTCCCCTGGGACCAGAACCATAACCACCTGAGCACTTAAGCATCTACACGTGGCCCCTCCTCCGTGAGAACGTCAGCACTTCCTGCCTGTCCCTGATCCCCAGCCCTTTAATTACCAGAGCAATTCAGGCTGTTCACCTGGGCCTGAACATATCCTTGGTCACCTCAGCCCTTCTGTCTGTCCACCTGGCACCTCGCTATTGCCTATATGAACACTTTAAATGCGTTACTGGGTCCGAATCCTTGTTCAGGTGACTATTTCCCTTTTTTCCCTTGGCCCTCGTTCACCTCACCAATGAAGCATGCTGGGAGGCGCGTAGCTCATAAGAACTATGGTGATTTCCAAATCTCTGGAAGTTGGCTTAAGGGCCTAACACCCACAGCCCCAGGTAACTTTCTGCTCACAGCCTGCCTCTTTCCCGGTGGGATGGTGGCCAGCAGTAAGCCCCCAGCACTCCTATAGACATCCTTGTGTTTCCATGAGACCTGGATTATCCATGCTCACCAACATGGGGGCATCTCAACCTGCAGTAACCTGCGACTCTAACAGCCCTGCATATGGGGTTTGAAATCCGGAAAACAGCAGTGTTTAGGCCCTTAAAACCCTTTCTAAACTGAAAGAATAGACTAGCCCCCTCCACGGTCAATTAAATTTCGTAGCTAACTGAGGCCCCGCTTTTCCTTAATTCCTGGTGAACTTTTTTTTGTGAGGTGAGCTACCTTCTCGCTGCCTTCCAGAGTTTGGACCACAAGAAGTTCGGCAATTTCCGACATCTAGGGATCCTCCAATGTATTCTCTTGGCTCTAAAAGCCTTTACACATGAACACTTTCAGTTGTTGACATGGGAGGCAGACCTGGTCAACCTGAGGATTTCTGGTAATTCCTTGGAGAAGCGCAACCAATCGGCCTCGTTACCACTTCTGTCTGTCCACATGTCGCCACCCCTTGATGATGTCAGCAGTCTCAGCTGGTCCTAGGCCCCAAAATCTTAACCTCCAGATCACCTGGGACTGTCCATGTAGCCCCCGCCCTTGATGACGTCAGAACTTCCAGCTGGAAACCGGGCCACAATCCCATAACCACCTGACTACTTCAGCCTCTTGATGTGGCCCCTCCCTCTTAGTGATGTGAGCACTTCCAGCTTGTCCCCTGGGACCAGAACCATAACCACCTGAGCACTTAAGCATCTACAGGTGGCCCCTCCCCCTTGAGGACATCAGCACTTCCTGCCTGTCCCTGATCCCCAGCCCTTTAATTACCAGACCTCTTCAGGCTGTACATCTGGGCCTGACCATATCCTTAGTCACCTCAGCCCTTCTGTCTGTGCACCTGGCACCTCGCTATTGCCGATATGAACACTTTAAACGGGTTACCAGGTCCGAATCCTTGTTCATGTGACTATTTCCCTTTTTTCACTCGGCCCTGGTTCACCACACCAATGAGCCATACTGGGAGGCGCGTAGCTCATAAAAACTATGGTGATTTCCAAATCTCTGGAAGTTGGCTTAATGGGCCTAACACCCACAGCCCCAGGTAACCTTCTGCTCACAGCCTGCCTCTTTCCCGGTGGGATGGTGGCCAGCAGTAAGCCCCCAGCACTCCTATAGACATCCTTGTGTTTCCATGAGACCGGGATTATCCATGCTCACCAACATGGGGGAATCTCACCCTGCAGTGACCAGCGATTCTGACAGTTCTGCATATGAGGTTTGAAATCCGGAAAACAGCAGTGTTGATGCCCTGAAAACCCTTTCCAAACTGGGAGAATAGACCAGCTCCCTCCACGGTCACTTAAATTTCGTAGCGAACTGAGGGTTAGCTTTTTGCGTAATTCCTGGGTAACTTTCTTTCAGTGAGCAGAGCAACTTCTCGCTGCCTTCCAGAGTATGGACCACAAGAATTTCAGCAGTTTCCGACTTCTTGGGATCCTCCAATGTATTCTCCTGGCTCTGAAAGCCTTTACACTTGACCAATTCCAGTTGTTGACATGGGAGGCAGACCTGCTCAATCTGAGGATTTCTGGTATTTGCTGGGAGAAGCCCAACCAATCGGCCTCGTTACCACTTATGTTTGTGCACATGTTGGCACCCCTTGATGACGTCATGAGACTCAGCTGGTAATAGGGACCAAAATCTTAACCACCAGAACACCTGGGACTGTCCACATAGCCCCCGCCCTTAATGACGTCAGCACTTCTGGCCGGTAAACGGGCCCCAATCCCATAAACACCTGACCACTTCAGACTTTCCATGTGGCCCCTTCCTGTTAGTGACATCAGCACTTCCGGAGTGTCCCCCGGGCAAAAACCATAACCACAGGAGCACTTAAGCCTCTACACGTGGCCCCTATGCTGGAGGATGTCAGTAGTTCTTGCCTGTCCTGATCACCAGCCCTTTAATTACCAGAGCACTTCAGGCTGTTCACCTGGGTCTGACCAATTCCTTGGTCACCTCAGCCCTTCTGACTGTCCACCTGGCACCTCCATATTGCCTATATGAACACTTTAAAAAGGGTTACCGGGTCCGCATCCTTGTTCATGTGAATAATTCCCGTTTTTCCCTCGGCCCTGGATCACCTCACTATTGAGCCATTCTGGGAGGCGCGTCGCTCATAAGAACTATGGTGATTTCCAAAACTCTGGAAGTTGGCTTAAGGGCCTAACACACACAGCCCCAGGTAACCTTCTGCTCACAGCCTACCTCTTTCCCGGTGGGATGGTGGCCAGCAGTAAGCCCCCAGCACTCCTATAGACATCCTTGTGTTTCCATGAGGCCTGGATTATCCATGCTCACCAACATGGGGGCAACTCACCCTGCAGTAACCTGCGACACTGACAGCCCTGCATATGGGGTTTGAAATCCAGAAAACAGCAGTGTTGAGGCCCTGAAAACTCTTTCCAAACTGGGAGAATAGACCAGCTCCCTCCACGGTCACTTAAATTTCGTAGCGAACTGAGGGCCAGCTTTTTGCTTAATTCCTGGGGAACTGTCTTTCCGTGAGGAGAGCTACCTTCTCGCTGCCTTCCAGAGTATGGACCACAAGAAGTTCGGAACTTTCCGACTTCTTGGGATCCTCCAATATATTCTACTGGCTCTAAAAGCCTTTACACTTGACCATTTCCACTTGTTGACATGGGAGGCAGACCTGGTCAACCTGAAAATTTCTGGTATTTCCTTAAAAAAGCCCAACCAACCGGCCTGGTTACCACTTCTGACTGTCCACATGTCGCCACCCCTTGATGACGTCAGCAGTCTCAGCTGGTCCTAGGACCCAAAACCTTAACCTCCAGATCACCTGGGGCTGTCCACGTAGCCCCCGCCCTAATGACGTCAGCAATTCCAGCTGGTAACCTGACCCCAATGCCATAACCACCTAACCACTTCAGCCTCTGGATGTGGCCCTCCCTCTTAGTGACTTCAGCACTTCCGCATGTCTCCCAGGCCGAAAACGATAACCACCTGAACACTTAAACATCTACACGTGGCCCCTCCCCCGTGAGGACGTCAGCACTTCCTGCCTGTCCCCGATCCCCAGCCCTTTAATTACCAGACCTCTTCAGGCTGTTCACCTGGGCCTGACCATATCCTTGGTCACCTCAGCCCTTCTATCTGTCCACCTGGCACCTCGCTATTGCCGATATGAACACTTTAAACGGGTTACCGGGTTCGAATCCTTGTTCAGGTGACTATTTCCCTTTTTTCCCTTGGCCCTGGTTCACCTCACCAATGAGCCATACTGGGAGGCGCATAGCTCATAAGAACTATGGTGATTTCCAAATCTCTGGAAGTTGGCTTAAGGGCCTAACACCCACAGCCCCAGGTAACCTTCTGCTCACAGCCTGCCGCTTTCCCGGTGGGATGGTGGCCAGCAGTAAGCCCCCAGCACTCCTATAGACATCCTTGTGTTTCCATGAGACGTGGATTTTCCATGCTCACCAACATGGGGGCATCTCACCCTGCAGTAACCTGCGACTCTGACAGCCCTGCATATGGGGTTTGAAATCCGGAAAACAGCAGTGTTGAGGCCCTGAAAACCATTTCTAAACTGAAAGAATAGACTAGCCCCCTCCACGGTCAATTAAATTAGGTAGCTAACTGAGGCCCCGCTTTTCCTTAATTCCTGGTGAACTTTTTTTTTGTGAGGTGAGCTACCTTCTCGCTGCCTTCCAGAGTTTGGACCACAAGAAGTTCGGCAATTTCCAACATCTAGGGATCCTCCAATGTATTCTCTTGGCTCTAAAAGCCTTTACACTTGAACACTTTCAGTTGTTGACATGGGAGGCAGACCTGGTCAACCTGAGGATTTCTGGTAATTCCTGGGAGAAGCGCAACCAAAAGGCCTTGTTACCACTTCTGTCTGTCCACATGTCGCTACACCTTGATGATGTCAGCAGTCTCAGCTGGTCCTAGGCCCCAAAATCTTAACCTCCAGATCACCTGGGACTGTCCATGTAGCCCCCGCCCATGATGACGTCAGCACTTCCAGCTGGAAACCGGGCCACAATCCCATAACCACCTGAGTAATTCAGCCTCTAGATGTGGCCCCTCCCTCTTAGTGATGTGAGCACTTCCAGCTTGTCCCCTGGGACCAGAACCATAACCACCTGAGCACTTAAGCATCTACAGGTGGCCCCTCCCCCTTGAGGACGTCAGCACTTCCTGCCTGTCCCTGATCCCCAGCCCTTTAATTACCAGAGAAATTCAGGCTGTTCACCTGGGCCTGACCATATCCTTAGTCACCTCAGTCCTTCTGACTGTCCACCTGGCACATACCTATTGCCGATATGAACAGTTTAAACGGTTTATCGAGTCCGAATCCTTGTTCATGTGACTATTTCCCGTTTTTCCCTCGGCCCTGGTTCACCTCAACAATGAGCCACACTGGGAGGCGCGTAGCTCATAAGAACTATGGTGATTTCCAAATCTCTGGAAGTTGGCTTAAGGGCCTAACACCCAAAGCCCCAGGTAACCTTCTGCTCACAGCCTGCCTCTTACCCGGTGGGATGGTGGCCAGCAGTAAGCCCCCAGCACTCCTATAGACATCCTTGTGTTTCCATGAGGCCTGGATTATCCATGCTCACCAACATGGGGGCAACTCACCATGCAGTAACCTGCGACACTGACAGCCCTGCATATGGGGTTTGAAATCCAGAAAACAGCAGTGTTGAGGCCCTGAAAACTCTTTCCAAACTGGGAGAATAGACCAGCTCCCTCCACGGTCACTTAAATTTCGTAGCGAACTGAGGGCCAGCTTTTTGCTTAATTCCTGGGGAACTGTCTTTCCGTGAGGAGAGCTACCTTCTCGCTGCCTTCCAGAGTATGGACCACAAGAAGTTCGGAACTTTCCGACTTCTTGGGATCCTCCAATATATTCTACTGGCTCTAAAAGCCTTTACACTTGACCACTTCCACTTGTTGACATGGGAGGCAGACCTGGTCAACCTGAAAATTTCTGGTATTTCCTTAAAAAAGCCCAACCAACCGGCCTGGTTACCACTTCTGTCTGTCCACATGTCGCCACCCCTTGATGACGTCAGCAGTCTCAGCTGGTCCTAGGCCCCACAACCTTAACCTCCATATCACCTGGGGCTGTCCACGTAGCCCAGGCCCTGATGACGTCAGCAATTCCAGCTGGTAACCTGACCCCAATGCCATAACCACCTAACCACTTCAGCCTCTCGATGTGGCCCTCTCTCTTAGTGAATTCAGCACTTCCGCATGTCCCCCAGGCCGAAAACGATAACCACCTGAACACTTAAACATCTACACGTGGCCCCTCCCCCGTGAGGACGTCAGCACTTCCTGCCTGTCCCTGATCCCCAGCCCTTTAATTACCAGACCTCTTCAGGCTGTTCACCTGGGCCTGACCATATCCTTGGTCACCTCAGCCCTTCTGTCTGTCCACCTGGCAGCTCGCTATTGCCGATATGAACACTTTAAACGGGTTACCGGGTCCGAATCCTTGTTCATGTGACTATTTCCCTTTTTTCCCTCGGCCCTGGTTCACCTCACCAATGAGCCATACTGGGAGGCGCGTAGCTCATAAGAACTATGGTGATTTCCAAATCTCTGGAAGTTGGCTTAAGGGACTAACAACCACAGCCCCAGGTAACCTTCTGCTCACAGCCTGCCTCTTTCCCGGTGGGATGGTGGCCAGCAGTAAGCCCCCAGCACTCCTATAGACATCCTTGTGTTTCCATGAGACCTGGATTATCCATGCTCACCAACATGGGGGCATCTCACCCTGCAGTAACCTGCGACTCTGACAGCCCTGCATATGGGGTTTGAAATCCGGAAAACAGCAGTGTTGAGGCCCTAAAAACCCTTTCCAAACTGAAAGAATAGACTAGCCCCCTCCACAGTCAATTAAATTTCGTACCTAACTGAGGCCCCGCTTTTCCTTAATTCCTGGTGAACTGTTTTTTTGTGAGGTGAGCTCCCTTCTCGCTGCCTTCCAGAGTTTGGACCACAAGAAGTTCGGCAATTTCCAACATCTAGGGATCCTCCAATGTATTCTCTTGGCTCTAAAAGCCTTTACACTTGAACACTTTCAGTTGTTGACATGGGAGGCAGACCTGGTCAACCTGAGGATTTCTGGTAATTCCTGGGAGAAGCGCAACCAATCGGCCTTGTTACCACTTCTGTCTGTCCACATATCGCTACACCTTGATGATGTCAGCAGTCTCAGCTGGTCCTAGGCCCCAAAATCTTAACCTCCAGATCACCTGGGACTGTCCATGTAGCCCCCGCCCTTGATGACGTCAGCACTTCCAGCTGGAAACCGGGCCCTAATCCCATAACCACCTGACTACTTCAGCCTCTCGATGTGGCCCCTCCCTCTAAGTGATGTGAGCACTTCCAGCTTGTCCCCTGGGACCAGAACCATAACCACCTGAGCACTTAAGCATCTACAGGTGGCCCCTCCCCCTTGAGGACGTCAGCACTTCCTGCCTGTCCCTGATCCCCAGCCCTTTAATTACCAGAGCAATTCAGGCTGTTCACCTGGGCCTGACCATATCCTTAGTCACCTCAGTCCTTCTGACTGTCCACCTGGCAAATACCTATTGCCGATATGAACAGTTTAAACGGGTTATCGAGTCCGAATCCTTGTTCATGTGACTATTTCCCGTTTTTCCCTCGGCCCTCGTTCACCTCAACAATGAGCCACACTGGGAGGCGCGTAGCTCATAAGAACTATGGTGATTTCCAAATCTCTGGATGTTGGCTTAAGGGCCTAACACCCAAAGCCCCAGGTAACCTTCTGCTCACAGCCTGCCTCTTTCCCGGTGGGATGGTGGCCAGCAGTAAGCCCCCAGCACTCCTATAGACATCCTTGTGTTTCCATGAGGCCTGGATTATCCATGCTCACCAACATGGGGGCAACTCACCATGCAGTAACCTGCGACACTGACAGCCCTGCATATGGGGTTTGAAATCCAGAAAACAGCAGTGTTGAGGCCCTGAAAACTCTTTCCAAACTGGGAGAATAGACCAGCTCCCTCCACGGTCACTTAAATTTCGTAGCGAACTGAGGGCCAGCTTTTTGCTTCATTCCTGGGGAACTGTCTTTCCGTGAGGAGAGCTACCTTCTCGCTGCCTTCCAGAGTATGGACCACAAGAAGTTCGGAACTTTCCGACTTCTTGGGATCCTCCAATATATTCTACTGGCTCTAAAAGCCTTTACACTTGACCACTTCCACTTGTTGACATGGGAGGCAGACCTGGTCAACCTGAAAATTTCTGGTATTTCCTTAAAAAAGCCCAACCAACCGGCCTGGTTACCACTTCTGTCTGTCCACATGTCGCCACCCCTTGATGACGTCAGCAGTCTCAGCTGGTCCTAGGACCCAAAACCTTAACCTCCAGATCACCTGGGGCTGTCCACGTAGCCCCCGCCCTGATGACATCAGCAATTCCAGCTGGTAACCTGACCCCAATGCCATAACCACCTAACCACTTCAGCCTCTCGATGAGGCCCTCCCTCTTAGTGACTTCAGCACTTCCGCATGTCCCCCAGGCCGAAAACGATAACCACCTGAACACTTAAACATCTACACGTGGCCCCTCCCCTGTGAGGACGTCAGCACTTCCTGCCTGTCCCTGATCCCCAGCCCTTTAATTACCAGACCTCTTCAGGCTGTTCACCTGGGCCTGACCATATCCTTGGTCACCTCAGCCCTTCTGTCTGTCCACCTGGCACCATGCTATTGCCGATATGAAAACTTTAAACGGATTACCGGGTCCGAATCCTTGTTCATGTGACTATTTCCCTTTTTTCCCTCGGCCCTGGTTCACCTCACCAATGAGCCATACTGGGAGGCGCGTAGCTCATAAGAACTATGGTGATTTCCAAATCTCTGGAAGTTGGCTTAAGGGACTAACAACCACAGCCCCAGGTAACCTTCTGCTCACAGCCTGCCTCTTTCCCGGTGGGATGGTGGCCAGCAGTAAGCCCCCAGCACTCCTATAGACATCCTTGTGTTTCCATGAGACCTGGATTATCCATGCTCACCAACATGGGGGCATCTCACCCTGCAGTAACCTGCGACTCTGACAGCCCTGCATATGGGGTTTGAAATCCGGAAAACAGCAGTGTTGAGGCCCTAAAAACCCTTTCTAAACTGAAAGAATAGACTAGCCCCCTCCACAGTCAATTAAATTTCGTACCTAACTGAGGCCCCGCTTTTCCTTAATTCCTTGTGAACTGTTTTTTTGTGAGGTGAGCTCCCTTCTCGCTGCCTTCCAGAGTTTGGACCACAAGAAGTTCGGCAATTTCCAACATCTAGGGATCCTCCAATGTATTCTCTTGGCTCTAAAAGCCTTTACACTTGAACACTTTCAGTTGTTGACATGGGAGGCAGACCTGGTCAACCTGAGGATTTCTGGTAATTCCTGGGAGAAGCGCAACCAATCGGCCTTGTTACCACTTCTGTCTGTCCACATGTCGCTACACCTTGATGATGTCAGCAGTCTCAGCTGGTCCTAGGCCCCAAAATCTTAACCTCCAGATCACCTGGGACTGTCCATGTAGCCCCCGCCCTTGATGACGTCAGCACTTCCAGCTGGAAACCGGGCCACAATCCCATAACCACCTGACTACTTCAGCCTCTCGATGTGGCCCCTCCCTCTTAGTGATGTGAGCACTTCCAGCTTGTCCCCTGGGACCAGAACCATAACCACCTGAGCACTTAAGCATCTACAGGTGGCCCCTCCCCCTTGAGGACGTCAGCACTTCCTGCCTGTCCCTGATCCCCAGCCCTTTAATTACCAGAGCAATTCAGGCTGTTCACCTGGGCCTGACCATATCCTTAGTCACCTCAGTCCTTCTGACTGTCCACCTGGCACATACCTATTGCCGATATGAACAGTTTAAACGGGTTATCGAGTCCGAATCCTTGTTCATGTGACTATTTCCCGTTTTTCCCTCGGCCCTGGTTCACCTCAACAATGAGCCACACTGGGAGGCGCGTAGCTCATAAGAACTATGGTGATTTCCAAATCTCTGGAAGTTGGCTTAAGGGCCTAACACCCAAAGCCCCAGGTAACCTTCTGCTCACAGCCTGCCTCTTTCCTGGTGTGATGGTGGCCAGCAGTAAGCCCCCAGCACTCCTATAGACATCCTTGTGTTTCCATGAGGCCTGGATTATCCATGCTCACCAACATGGGGGCAACTCACCATGCAGTAACCTGCGACACTGACAGCCCTGCATATGGGGTTTGAAATCCAGAAAACAGCAGTGTTGAGGCCCTGAAAACTCTTTCCAAACTGGGAGAATAGACCAGCTCCCTCCACGGTCACTTAAATTTCGTAGCGAACTGAGGGCCAGCTTTTTGCTTCATTCCTGGGGAACTGTCTTTCCGTGAGGAGAGCTACCTTCTCGCTGCCTTCCAGAGTATGGACCACAAGAAGTTCGGAACTTTCCGACTTCTTGGGATCCTCCAATATATTCTACTGGCTCTAAAAGCCTTTACACTTGACCACTTCCACTTGTTGACATGGGAGGCAGACCTGGTCAACCTGAAAATTTCTGGTATTTCCTTAAAAAAGCCCAACCAACCGGCCTGGTTACCACTTCTGTCTGTCCACATGTCGCCACCCCTTGATGACGTCAGCAGTCTCAGCTGGTCCTAGGACCCAAAACCTTAACCTCCAGATCACCTGGGGCTGTCCACGTAGCCCCCTCCCTGATGACATCAGCAATTCCAGCTGGTAACCTGACCCCAATGCCATAACCACCTAACCACTTCAGCCTCTCGATGAGGCCCTCCCTCTTAGTGACTTCAGCACTTCCGCATGTCCCCCAGGCCGAAAACGATAACCACCTGAACACTTAAACATCTACACGTGGCCCCTCCCCCATGAGGACATCAGCACTTCCTGCCTGTCCCTGATCCCCAGCCCTTTAATTACCAGACCTCTTCAGGCTGTTCACCTGGGCCTGACCATATCCTTGGTCACCTCAGCCCTTCTGTCTGTCCACCTGGCACCATGCTATTGCCGATATGAAAACTTTAAACGGGTTACCGGGTCCGAATCCTTGTTCATGTGACTATTTCCCTTTTTTCCCTCGGCCCTGGTTCACCTCACCAATGAGCCATACTGGGAGGCGCGTAGCTCATAAGAACTATGGTGATTTCCAAATCTCTGGAAGTTGGCTTAAGGGACTAACAACCACAGCCCCAGGTAACCTTCTGCTCACAGCCTGCCTCTTTCCCGGTGGGATGGTGGCCAGCAGTAAGCCCCCAGCACTCCTATAGACATCCTTGTGTTTCCATGAGACCTGGATTATCCATGCTCACCAACATGGGGGCATCTCACCCTGCAGTAACCTGCGACTCTGACAGCCCTGCATATGGGGTTTGAAATCCGGAAAACAGCAGTGTTGAGGCCCTAAAAACCCTTTCTAAACTGAAAGAATAGACTAGCCCCCTCCACAGTCAATTAAATTTCGTACCTAACTGAGGCCCCGCTTTTCCTTAATTCCTTGTGAACTGTTTTTTTGTGAGGTGAGCTCCCTTCTCGCTGCCTTCCAGAGTTTGGACCACAAGAAGTTCGGCAATTTCCATCATCTAGGGATCCTCCAATGTATTCTCTTGGCTCTAAAAGCCTTTACACTTGAACACTTTCAGTTGTTGACATGGGAGGCAGACCTGGTCAACCTGAGGATTTCTGGTAATTCCTGGGAGAAGCACAACCAATCGGCCTCGTTACCACTTCTGTCTGTCCACATGTCGCTACACCTTGATGATGTCAGCAGTCTCAGCTGGTCCTAGGCCCCAAAATCTTAACCTCCAGATCACCTGGGACTGTCCATGTAGCCCCCGCCCTTGATGACGTCAGCACTTCCAGCTGGAAACCGGGCCACAATCCCATAACCACCTGACTACTTCAGCCTCTCGATGTGGCCCCTCCCTCTTAGTGATGTGAGCACTTCCAGCTTGTCCCCTGGGACCAGAACCATAACCACCTGAGCACTTAAGCATCTACAGGTGGCCCCTCCCCCTTGAGGACGTCAGCACTTCCTGCCTGTCCCTGATCCCCAGCCCTTTAATTACCAGAGCAATTCAGGCTGTTCACCTGGGCCTGACCATATCCTTAGTCACCTCAGTCCTTCTGACTGTCCACCTGGCACATACCTATTGCCGATATGAACACTTTAAACGGGTTACCGGGTTCGAATCCTTGTTCAGGTGACTATTTCCCTTTTTTCCCTTGGCCCTGGTTCACCTCACCAATGAGCCATACTGGGAGGCGCATAGCTCATAAGAACTATGGTGATTTCCAAATCTCTGGAAGTTGGCTTAAGGGCCTAACACCCACAGCCCCAGGTAACCTTCTGCTCACAGCCTGCCGCTTTCCCGGTGGGATGGTGGCCAGCAGTAAGCCCCTAGCACTCCTATAGACATCCTTGTGTTTCCATGAGACGTGGATTTTCCATGCTCACCAACATGGGGGCATCTCACCCTGCAGTAACCTGCGACTCTGACAGCCCTGCATATGGGGTTTGAAATCCGGAAAACAGCAGTGTTGAGGCCCTGAAAACCATTTCTAAACTGAAAGAATAGACTAGCCCCCTCCACGGTCAATTAAATTAGGTAGCTAACTGAGGCCCCGCTTTTCCTTAATTCCTGGTGAACTTTTTTTTTGTGAGGTGAGCTACCTTCTCGCTGCCTTCCAGAGTTTGGACCACAAGAAGTTCGGCAATTTCCAACATCTAGGGATCCTCCAATGTATTCTCTTGGCTCTAAAAGCCTTTACACTTGAACACTTTCAGTTGTTGACATGGGAGGCAGACCTGGTCAACCTGAGGATTTCTGGTAATTCCTGGGAGAAGCGCAACCAAAAGGCCTTGTTACCACTTCTGTCTGTCCACATGTCGCTACACCTTGATGATGTCAGCAGTCTCAGCTGGTCCTAGGCCCCAAAATCTTAACCTCCAGATCACCTGGGACTGTCCATGTAGCCCCCGCCCATGATGACGTCAGCACTTCCAGCTGGAAACCGGGCCACAATCCCATAACCACCTGAGTAATTCAGCCTCTAGATGTGGCCCCTCCCTCTTAGTGATGTGAGCACTTCCAGCTTGTCCCCTGGGACCAGAACCATAACCACCTGAGCACTTAAGCATCTACAGGTGGCCCCTCCCCCTTGAGGACGTCAGCACTTCCTGCCTGTCCCTGATCCCCAACCCTTTAATTACCAGAGAAATTCAGGCTGTTCACCTGGGCCTGACCATATCCTTAGTCACCTCAGTCCTTCTGACTGTCCACCTGGCACATACCTATTGCCGATATGAACAGTTTAAACGGTTTATCGAGTCCGAATCCTTGTTCATGTGACTATTTCCCGTTTTTCCCTCGGCCCTGGTTCACCTCAACAATGAGCCACACTGGGAGGCGCGTAGCTCATAAGAACTATGGTGATTTCCAAATCTCTGGAAGTTGGCTTAAGGGCCTAACACCCAAAGCCCCAGGTAACCTTCTGCTCACAGCCTGCCTCTTACCCGGTGGGATGGTGGCCAGCAGTAAGCCCCCAGCACTCCTATAGACATCCTTGTGTTTCCATGAGGCCTGGATTATCCATGCTCACCAACATGGGGGCAACTCACCATGCAGTAACCTGCGACACTGACAGCCCTGCATATGGGGTTTGAAATCCAGAAAACAGCAGTGTTGAGGCCCTGAAAACTCTTTCCAAACTGGGAGAATAGACCAGCTCCCTCCACGGTCACTTAAATTTCGTAGCGAACTGAGGGCCAGCTTTTTGCTTAATTCCTGGGGAACTGTCTTTCCGTGAGGAGAGCTACCTTCTCGCTGCCTTCCAGAGTATGGACCACAAGAAGTTCGGAACTTTCCGACTTCTTGGGATCCTCCAATATATTCTACTGGCTCTAAAAGCCTTTACACTTGACCACTTCCACTTGTTGACATGGGAGGCAGACCTGGTCAACCTGAAAATTTCTGGTATTTCCTTAAAAAAGCCCAACCAACCGGCCTGGTTACCACTTCTGTCTGTCCACATGTCGCCACCCCTTGATGAAGTCAGCAGTCTCAGCTGGTCCTAGGCCCCACAACCTTAACCTCCATATCACCTGGGGCTGTCCACGTAGCCCAGGCCCTGATGACGTCAGCAATTCCAGCTGGTAACCTGACCCCAATGCCATAACCACCTAACCACTTCAGCCTCTCGATGTGGCCCTCTCTCTTAGTGAATTCAGCACTTCCGCATGTCCCCCAGGCCGAAAACTATAACCACCTGAACACTTAAACATCTACACGTGGCCCCTCCCCCGTGAGGACGTCAGCACTTCCTGCCTGTCCCTGATCCCCAGCCCTTTAATTACCAGACCTCTTCAGGCTGTTCACCTGGGCCTGACCATATCCTTGGTCACCTCAGCCCTTCTGTCTGTCCACCTGGCAGCTCGCTATTGCCGATATGAACACTTTAAACGGGTTACCGGGTCCGAATCCTTGTTCATGTGACTATTTCCCTTTTTTCCCTCGGCCCTGGTTCACCTCACCAATGAGCCATACTGGGAGGCGCGTAGCTCATAAGAACTATGGTGATTTCCAAATCTCTGGAAGTTGGCTTAAGGGACTAACAACCACAGCCCCAGGTAACCTTCTGCTCACAGCCTGCCTCTTTCCCGGTGGGATGGTGGCCAGCAGTAAGCCCCCAGCACTCCTATAGACATCCTTGTGTTTCCATGAGACCTGGATTATCCATGCTCACCAACATGGGGGCATCTCACCCTGCAGTAACCTGCGACTCTGACAGCCCTGCATATGGGGTTTGAAATCCGGAAAACAGCAGTGTTGAGGCCCTAAAAACCCTTTCCAAACTGAAAGAATAGACTAGCCCCCTCCACAGTCAATTAAATTTCGTACCTAACTGAGGCCCCGCTTTTCCTTAATTCCTGGTGAACTGTTTTTTTGTGAGGTGAGCTCCCTTCTCGCTGCCTTCCAGAGTTTGGACCACAAGAAGTTCGGCAATTTCCAACATCTAGGGATCCTCCAATGTATTCTCTTGGCTCTAAAAGCCTTTACACTTGAACACTTTCAGTTGTTGACATGGGAGGCAGACCTGGTCAACCTGAGGATTTCTGGTAATTCCTGGGAGAAGCGCAACCAATCGGCCTTGTTACCACTTCTGTCTGTCCACATATCGCTACACCTTGATGATGTCAGCAGTCTCAGCTGGTCCTAGGCCCCAAAATCTTAACCTCCAGATCACCTGGGACTGTCCATGTAGCCCCCGCCCTTGATGACGTCAGCACTTCCAGCTGGAAACCGGGCCCTAATCCCATAACCACCTGACTACTTCAGCCTCTCGATGTGGCCCCTCCCTCTTAGTGATGTGAGCACTTCCAGCTTGTCCCCTGGGACCAGAACCATAACCACCTGAGCACTTAAGCATCTACAGGTGGCCCCTCCCCCTTGAGGACGTCAGCACTTCCTGCCTGTCCCTGATCCCCAGCCCTTTAATTACCAGAGCAATTCAGGCTGTTCACCTGGGCCTGACCATATCCTTAGTCACCTCAGTCCTTCTGACTGTCCACCTGGCAAATACCTATTGCCGATATGAACAGTTTAAACGGGTTATCGAGTCCGAATCCTTGTTCATGTGACTATTTCCCGTTTTTCCCTCGGCCCTCGTTCACCTCAACAATGAGCCACACTGGGAGGCGCGTAGCTCATAAGAACTATGGTGATTTCCAAATCTCTGGATGTTGGCTTAAGGGCCTAACACCCAAAGCCCCAGGTAACCTTCTGCTCACAGCCTGCCTCTTTCCCGGTGGGATGGTGGCCAGCAGTAAGCCCCCAGCACTCCTATAGACATCCTTGTGTTTCCATGAGGCCTGGATTATCCATGCTCACCAACATGGGGGCAACTCACCATGCAGTAACCTGCGACACTGACAGCCCTGCATATGGGGTTTGAAATCCAGAAAACAGCAGTGTTGAGGCCCTGAAAACTCTTTCCAAACTGGGAGAATAGACCAGCTCCCTCCACGGTCACTTAAATTTCGTAGCGAACTGAGGGCCAGCTTTTTGCTTCATTCCTGGGGAACTGTCTTTCCGTGAGGAGAGCTACCTTCTCGCTGCCTTCCAGAGTATGGACCACAAGAAGTTCGGAACTTTCCGACTTCTTGGGATCCTCCAATATATTCTACTGGCTCTAAAAGCCTTTACACTTGACCACTTCCACTTGTTGACATGGGAGGCAGACCTGGTCAACCTGAAAATTTCTGGTATTTCCTTAAAAAAGCCCAACCAACCGGCCTGGTTACCACTTCTGTCTGTCCACATGTCGCCACCCCTTGATGACGTCAGCAGTCTCAGCTGGTCCTAGGACCCAAAACCTTAACCTCCAGATCACCTGGGGCTGTCCACGTAGCCCCCGCCCTGATGACATCAGCAATTCCAGCTGGTAACCTGACCCCAATGCCATAACCACCTAACCACTTCAGCCTCTCGATGAGGCCCTCCCTCTTAGTGACTTCAGCACTTCCGCATGTCCCCCAGGCCGAAAACGATAACCACCTGAACACTTAAACATCTACACGTGGCCCCTCCCCCGTGAGGACGTCAGCACTTCCTGCCTGTCCCTGATCCCCAGCCCTTTAATTACCAGACCTCTTCAGGCTGTTCACCTGGGCCTGACCATATCCTTGGTCACCTCAGCCCTTCTGTCTGTCCACCTGGCACCATGCTATTGCCGATATGAAAACTTTAAACGGATTACCGGGTCCGAATCCTTGTTCATGTGACTATTTCCCTTTTTTCCCTCGGCCCTGGTTCACCTCACCAATGAGCCATACTGGGAGGCGCGTAGCTCATAAGAACTATGGTGATTTCCAAATCTCTGGAAGTTGGCTTAAGGGACTAACAACCACAGCCCCAGGTAACCTTCTGCTCACAGCCTGCCTCTTTCCCGGTGGGATGGTGGCCAGCAGTAAGCCCCCAGCACTCCTATAGACATCCTTGTGTTTCCATGAGACCTGGATTATCCATGCTCACCAACATGGGGGCATCTCACCCTGCAGTAACCTGCGACTCTGACAGCCCTGCATATGGGGTTTGAAATCCGGAAAACAGCAGTGTTGAGGCCCTAAAAACCCTTTCTAAACTGAAAGAATAGACTAGCCCCCTCCACGGTCAATTAAATTTCGTACCTAACTGAGGCCCCGCTTTTCCTTAATTCCTTGTGAACTGTTTTTTTGTGAGGTGAGCTCCCTTCTCGCTGCCTTCCAGAGTTTGGACCACAAGAAGTTCGGCAATTTCCAACATCTAGGGATCCTCCAATGTATTCTCTTGGCTCTAAAAGCCTTTACACTTGAACACTTTCAGTTGTTGACATGGGAGGCAGACCTGGTCAACCTGAGGATTTCTGGTAATTCCTGGGAGAAGCGCAACCAATCGGCCTTGTTACCACTTCTGTCTGTCCACATGTCGCTACACCTTGATGATGTCAGCAGTCTCAGCTGGTCCTAGGCCCCAAAATCTTAACCTCCAGATCACCTGGGACTGTCCATGTAGCCCCCGCCCTTGATGACGTCAGCACTTCCAGCTGGAAACCGGGCCACAATCCCATAACCACCTGACTACTTCAGCCTCTCGATGTGGCCCCTCCCTCTTAGTGATGTGAGCACTTCCAGCTTGTCCCCTGGGACCAGAACCATAACCACCTGAGCACTTAAGCATCTACAGGTGGCCCCTCCCCCTTGAGGACGTCAGCACTTCCTGCCTGTCCCTGATCCCCAGCCCTTTAATTACCAGAGCAATTCAGGCTGTTCACCTGGGCCTGACCATATCCTTAGTCACCTCAGTCCTTCTGACTGTCCACCTGGCACATACCTATTGCCGATATGAACAGTTTAAACGGGTTATCGAGTCCGAATCCTTGTTCATGTGACTATTTCCCGTTTTTCCCTCGGCCCTGGTTCACCTCAACAATGAGCCACACTGGGAGGCGCGTAGCTCATAAGAACTATGGTGATTTCCAAATCTCTGGAAGTTGGCTTAAGGGCCTAACACCCAAAGCCCCAGGTAACCTTCTGCTCACAGCCTGCCTCTTTCCCGGTGTGATGGTGGCCAGCAGTAAGCCCCCAGCACTCCTATAGACATCCTTGTGTTTCCATGAGGCCTGGATTATCCATGCTCACCAACATGGGGGAACTCACCATGCAGTAACCTGCGACACTGACAGCCCTGCATATGGGGTTTGAAATCCAGAAAACAGCAGTGTTGAGGCCCTGAAAACTCTTTCCAAACTGGGAGAATAGACCAGCTCCCTCCACGGTCACTTAAATTTCGTAGCGAACTGAGGGCCAGCTTTTTGCTTCATTCCTGGGGAACTGTCTTTCCGTGAGGAGAGCTACCTTCTCGCTGCCTTCCAGAGTATGGACCACAAGAAGTTCGGAACTTTCCGACTTCTTGGGATCCTCCAATATATTCTACTGGCTCTAAAAGCCTTTACACTTGACCACTTCCACTTGTTGACATGGGAGGCAGACCTGGTCAACCTGAAAATTTCTGGTATTTCCTTAAAAAAGCCCAACCAACCGGCCTGGTTACCACTTCTGTCTGTCCACATGTCGCCACCCCTTGATGACGTCAGCAGTCTCAGCTGGTCCTAGGACCCAAAACCTTAACCTCCAGATCACCTGGGGCTGTCCACGTAGCCCCCTCCCTGATGACATCAGCAATTCCAGCTGGTAACCTGACCCCAATGCCATAACCACCTAACCACTTCAGCCTCTCGATGAGGCCCTCCCTCTTAGTGACTTCAGCACTTCCGCATGTCCCCCAGGCCGAAAACGATAACCACCTGAACACTTAAACATCTACACGTGGCCCCTCCCCCGTGAGGACATCAGCACTTCCTGCCTGTCCCTGATCCCCAGCCCTTTAATTACCAGACCTCTTCAGGCTGTTCACCTGGGCCTGACCATATCCTTGGTCACCTCAGCCCTTCTGTCTGTCCACCTGGCACCATGCTATTGCCGATATGAAAACTTTAAACGGGTTACCGGGTCCGAATCCTTGTTCATGTGACTATTTCCCTTTTTTCCCTCGGCCCTGGTTCACCTCACCAATGAGCCATACTGGGAGGCGCGTAGCTCATAAGAACTATGGTGATTTCCAAATCTCTGGAAGTTGGCTTAAGGGACTAACAACCACAGCCCCAGGTAACCTTCTGCTCACAGCCTGCCTCTTTCCCGGTGGGATGGTGGCCAGCAGTAAGCCCCCAGCACTCCTATAGACATCCTTGTGTTTCCATGAGACCTGGATTATCCATGCTCACCAACATGGGGGCATCTCACCCTGCAGTAACCTGCGACTCTGACAGCCCTGCATATGGGGTTTGAAATCCGGAAAACAGCAGTGTTGAGGCCCTAAAAACCCTTTCTAAACTGAAAGAATAGACTAGCCCCCTCCACAGTCAATTAAATTTCGTACCTAACTGAGGCCCCGCTTTTCCTTAATTCCTTGTGAACTGTTTTTTTGTGAGGTGAGCTCCCTTCTCGCTGCCTTCCAGAGTTTGGACCACAAGAAGTTCGGCAATTTCCATCATCTAGGGATCCTCCAATGTATTCTCTTGGCTCTAAAAGCCTTTACACTTGAACACTTTCAGTTGTTGACATGGGAGGCAGACCTGGTCAACCTGAGGATTTCTGGTAATTCCTGGGAGAAGCACAACCAATCGGCCTCGTTACCACTTCTGTCTGTCCACATGTCGCTACACCTTGATGATGTCAGCAGTCTCAGCTGGTCCTAGGCCCCAAAATCTTAACCTCCAGATCACCTGGGACTGTCCATGTAGCCCCCGCCCTTGATGACGTCAGCACTTCCAGCTGGAAACCGGGCCACAATCCCATAACCACCTGACTACTTCAGCCTCTCGATGTGGCCCCTCCCTCTTAGTGATGTGAGCACTTCCAGCTTGTCCCCTGGGACCAGAACCATAACCACCTGAGCACTTAAGCATCTACAGGTGGCCCCTCCCCCTTGAGGACGTCAGCACTTCCTGCCTGTCCCTGATCCCCAGCCCTTTAATTACCAGAGCAATTCAGGCTGTTCACCTGGGCCTGACCATATCCTTAGTCACCTCAGTCCTTCTGACTGTCCACCTGGCACATACCTATTGCCGATATGAACAGTTTAAACGGGTTATCGAGTCCGAATCCTTGTTCATGTGACTATTTCCCGTTTTTCCCTCGGCCCTGGTTCACCTCAACAATGAGCCACACTGGGAGGCGCGTAGCTCATAAGAACTATGGTGATTTCCAAATCTCTGGAAGTTGGCTTAAGGGCCTAACACCCAAAGCCCCAGGTAACCTTCTGCTCACAGCCTGCCTCTTTCCCGGTGTGATGGTGGCCAGCAGTAAGCCCCCAGCACTCCTATAGACATCCTTGTGTTTCCATGAGGCCTGGATTATCCATGCTCACCAACATGGGGGCAACTCACCATGCAGTAACCTGCGACACTGACAGCCCTGCATATGGGGTTTGAAATCCAGAAAACAGCAGTGTTGAGGCCCTGAAAACTCTTTCCAAACTGGGAGAATAGACCAGCTCCCTCCACGGTCACTTAAATTTCGTAGCGAACTGAGGGCCAGCTTTTTGCTTAATTCCTGGGGAACTGTCTTTCCGTGAGGAGATCTACCTTCTCGCTGCCTTCCAGAGTATGGACCACAAGAAGTTCGGAACTTTCCGACTTCTTGGGATCCTCCAATATATTCTACTGGCTCTAAAAGCCTTTACACTTGACCACTTCCACTTGTTGACATGGGAGGCAGACCTGTTCAACCTGAAAATTTCTGGTATTTCCTTAAAAAAGCCCAACCAACCGGCCTGGTTACCACTTCTGTCTGTCCACATGTCGCCACCCCTTGATGACGTCAGCAGTCTCAGCTGGTCCTAGGACCCAAAACCTTAACCTCCAGATCACCTGGGGCTGTCCACGTAGCCCCCGCCCTGATGACGTCAGCAATTCCAGCTGGTAACCTGAACCCAATGCCATAACCACCTAACCACTTCAGCCTCTCGATGAGGCCCTCCCTCTTAGTGACTTCAGCACTTCCGCATGTCCCCCAGGCCGAAAAAGATAACCACCTGAACACTTAAACATCTACACGTGGCCCCTCCCCCGTGAGGACATCAGCACTTCCTGCCTGTCCCTGATCCCCAGCCCTTTAATTACCAGACCTCTTCAGGCTGTTCACCTGGGCCTGACCATATCCTTGGTCACCTCAGCCCTTCTGTCTGTCCACCTGGCACCTCGCTATTGCCGATATGAACACTTTAAACGGGTTACCGGGTCCGAATCCTTGTTCATGTGACTATTTCCCTTTTTTCCCTCGGCCCTGGTTCACCTCACCAATGAGCCATACTGGGAGGCGCGTAGCTCATAAGAACTATGGTGATTTCCAAATCTCTGGAAGTTGGCTTAAGGGACTAACAACCACAGCCCCAGGTAACCTTCTGCTCACAGCCTGCCTCTTTCCCGGTGGGATGGTGGCCAGCAGTAAGCCCCCAGCACTCCTATAGACATCCTTGTGTTTCCATGAGACCTGGATTATCCATGCTCACCAACATGGGGGCATCTCACCCTGCAGTAACCTGCGACTCTGACAGCCCTGCATATGGGGTTTGAAATCCGGAAAACAGCAGTGTTGAGGCCCTAAAAACCCTTTCTAAACTGAAAGAATAGACTAGCCCCCTCCACGGTCAATTAAATTAGGTAGCTAACTGAGGCCCCGCTTTTCCTTAATTCCTGGTGAACTGTTTTTTTGTGAGGTGAGCTCCCTTCTCGCTGCCTTCCAGAGTTTGGACCACAAGAAGTTCGGCAATTTCCAACATCTAGGGATCCTCCAATGTATTCTCTTGGCTCTAAAAGCCTTTACACTTGAACACTTTCAGTTGTTGACATGGGAGGCAGACCTGTTCAACCTGAGGATTTCTGGTAATTCCTGGGAGAAGCGCAACCAATCGGCCTTGTTACCACTTCTGTCTGTCCACATATCGCTACACCTTGATGATGTCAGCAGTCTCAGCTGGTCCTAGGCCCCAAAATCTTAACCTCCAGATCACCTGGGACTGTCCATGTAGCCCCCGCCCTTGATGACGTCAGCACTTCCAGCTGGAAACCGGGCCCTAATCCCATAACCACCTGACTACTTCAGCCTCTCGATGTGGCCCCTCCCTCTTAGTGATGTGAGCACTTCCAGCTTGTCCCCTGGGACCAGAACCATAACCACCTGAGCACTTAAGCATCTACAGGTGGCCCCTCCCCCTTGAGGACGTCAGCACTTCCTGCCTGTCCCTGATCCCCAGCCCTTTAATTACCAGAGCAATTCAGGCTGTTCACCTGGGCCTGACCATATCCTTAGTCACCTCAGTCCTTCTGACTGTCCACCTGGCACATACCTATTGCCGATATGAACAGTTTAAACGGGTTATCGAGTCTGAATCCTTGTTCATGTGACTATTTCCCGTTTTTCCCTCGGCCCTCGTTCACCTCAACAATGAGCCACACTGGGAGGCGCGTAGCTCATAAGAACTATGGTGATTTCCAAATCTCTGGATGTTGGCTTAAGGGCCTAACACCCAAAGCCCCAGGTAACCTTCTGCTCACAGCCTGCCTCTTTCCCGGTGGGATGGTGGCCAGCAGTAAGCCCCCAGCACTCCTATAGACATCCTTGTGTTTCCATGAGGCCTGGATTATCCATGCTCACCAACATGGGGGCAACTCACCATGCAGTAACCTGCGACACTGACAGCCCTGCATATGGGGTTTGAAATCCAGAAAACAGCAGTGTTGAGGCCCTGAAAACTCTTTCCAAACTGGGAGAATAGACCAGCTCCCTCCACGGTCACTTAAATTTCGTAGCGAACTGAGGGCCAGCTTTTTGCTTCATTCCTGGGGAACTGTCTTTCCGTGAGGAGAGCTACCTTCTCGCTGCCTTCCAGAGTATGGACCACAAGAAGTTCGGAACTTTCCGACTTCTTGGGATCCTCCAATATATTCTACTGGCTCTAAAAGCCTTTACACTTGACCACTTCCACTTGTTGACATGGGAGGCAGACCTGGTCAACCTGAAAATTTCTGGTATTTCCTTAAAAAAGCCCAACCAACCGGCCTGGTTACCACTTCTGTCTGTCCACATGTCGCCACCCCTTGATGACGTCAGCAGTCTCAGCTGGTCCTAGGACCCAAAACCTTAACCTCCAGATCACCTGGGGCTGTCCACGTAGCCCCCGCCCTGATGACGTCAGCAATTCCAGCTGGTAACCTGACCCCAATGCCATAACCACCTAACCACTTCAGCCTCTCGATGAGGCCCTCCCTCTTAGTGACTTCAGCACTTCCGCATGTCCCCCAGGCCGAAAACGGTAACCACCTGAACACTTAAACATCTACACGTGGCCCCTCCCCCGTGAGGACGTCAGCACTTCCTGCCTGTCCCTGATCCCCAGCCCTTTAATTACCAGACCTCTTCAGGCTGTTCACCTGGGCCTGACCATATCCTTGGTCACCTCAGCCCTTCTGTCTGTCCACCTGGCACCATGCTATTGCCGATATGAAAACTTTAAACGGGTTACCGGGTCCGAATCCTTGTTCATGTGACTATTTCCCTTTTTTCCCTCGGCCCTGGTTCACCTCACCAATGAGCCATACTGGGAGGCGCGTAGCTCATAAGAACTATGGTGATTTCCAAATCTCTGGAAGTTGGCTTAAGGGACTAACAACCACAGCCCCAGGTAACCTTCTGCTCACAGCCTGCCTCTTTCCCGGTGGGATGGTGGCCAGCAGTAAGCCCCCAGCACTCCTATAGACATCCTTGTGTTTCCATGAGACCTGGATTATCCATGCTCACCAACATGGGGGCATCTCACCCTGCAGTAACCTGCGACTCTGACAGCCCTGCATATGGGGTTTGAAATCCGGAAAACAGCAGTGTTGAGGCCCTAAAAACCCTTTCTAAACTGAAAGAATAGACTAGCCCCCTCCACAGTCAATTAAATTTCGTACCTAACTGAGGCCCCGCTTTTCCTTAATTCCTTGTGAACTGTTTTTTTGTGAGGTGAGCTCCCTTCTCGCTGCCTTCCAGAGTTTGGACCACAAGAAGTTCGGCAATTTCCAACATCTAGGGATCCTCCAATGTATTCTCTTGGCTCTAAAAGCCTTTACACTTGAACACTTTCAGATGTTGACATGGGAGGCAGACCTGGTCAACCTGAGGATTTCTGGTAATTCCTGGGAGAAGCGCAACCAATCGGCCTTGTTACCACTTCTGTCTGTCCACATGTCGCTACACCTTGATGATGTCAGCAGTCTTAGCTGGTCCTAGGCCCCAAAATCTTAACCTCCAGATCACCTGGGACTGTCCATGTAGCCCCCGCCCTTGATGACGTCAGCACTTCCAGCTGGAAACCGGGCCACAATCCCATAACCACCTGACTACTTCAGCCTCTCGATGTGGCCCCTCCCTCTTAGTGATGTGAGCACTTCCAGCTTGTCCCCTGGGACCAGAACCATAACCACCTGAGCACTTAAGCATCTACAGGTGGCCCCTCCCCCTTGAGGACGTCAGCACTTCCTGCCTGTCCCTGATCCCCAGCCCTTTAATTACCAGAGCAATTCAGGCTGTTCACCTGGGCCTGACCATATCCTTAGTCACCTCAGTCCTTCTGACTGTCCACCTGGCACATACCTATTGCCGATATGAACAGTTTAAACGGGTTATCGAGTCCGAATCCTTGTTCATGTGACTATTTCCCGTTTTTCCCTCGGCCCTCGTTCACCTCAACAATGAGCCACACTGGGAGGCGCGTAGCTCATAAGAACTATGGTGATTTCCAAATCTCTGGATGTTGGCTTAAGGGCCTAACACCCAAAGCCCCAGGTAACCTTCTGCTCACAGCCTGCCTCTTTCCCGGTGGGATGGTGGCCAGCAGTAAGCCCCCAGCACTCCTATAGACATCCTTGTGTTTCCATGAGGCCTGGATTATCCATGCTCACCAACATGGGGGCAACTCACCATGCAGTAACCTGCGACACTGACAGCCCTGCATATGGGGTTTGAAATCCAGAAAACAGCAGTGTTGAGGCCCTGAAAACTCTTTCCAAACTGGGAGAATAGACCAGCTCCCTCCACGGTCACTTAAATTTCGTAGCGAACTGAGGGCCAGCTTTTTGCTTCATTCCTGGGGAACTGTCTTTCCGTGAGGAGAGCTACCTTCTCGCTGCCTTCCAGAGTATGGACCACAAGAAGTTCGGAACTTTCCGACTTCTTGGGATCCTCCAATATATTCTACTGGCTCTAAAAGCCTTTACACTTGACCACTTCCACTTGTTGACATGGGAGGCAGACCTGGTCAACCTGAAAATTTCTGGTATTTCCTTAAAAAAGCCCAACCAACCGGCCTGGTTACCACTTCTGTCTGTCCACATGTCGCCACCCCTTGATGACGTCAGCAGTCTCAGCTGGTCCTAGGACCCAAAACCTTAACCTCCAGATCACCTGGGGCTGTCCACGTAGCCCCCGCCCTGATGACATCAGCAATTCCAGCTGGTAACCTGACCCCAATGCCATAACCACCTAACCACTTCAGCCTCTCGATGAGGCCCTCCCTCTTAGTGACTTCAGCACTTCCGCATGTCCCCCAGGCCGAAAACGATAACCACCTGAACACTTAAACATCTACACGTGGCCCCTCCCCCGTGAGGACGTCAGCACTTCCTGCCTGTCCCTGATCCCCAGCCCTTTAATTACCAGACCTCTTCAGGCTGTTCACCTGGGCCTGACCATATCCTTGGTCACCTCAGCCCTTCTGTCTGTCCACCTGGCACCATGCTATTGCCGATATGAAAACTTTAAACGGGTTACCGGGTCCGAATCCTTGTTCATGTGACTATTTCCCTTTTTTCCCTTGGCCCTGGTTCACCTCACCAATGAGCCATACTGGGAGGCGCGTAGCTCATAAGAACTATGGTGATTTCCAAATCTCTGGAAGTTGGCTTAAGGGACTAACAACCACAGCCCCAGGTAACCTTCTGCTCACAGCCTGCCTCTTTCCCGGTGGGATGGTGGCCAGCAGTAAGCCCCCAGCACTCCTATAGACATCCTTGTGTTTCCATGAGACCTGGATTATCCATGCTCACCAACATGGGGGCATCTCACCCTGCAGTAACCTGCGACTCTGACAGCCCTGCATATGGGGTTTGAAATCCGGAAAACAGCAGTGTTGAGGCCCTAAAAACCCTTTCTAAACTGAAAGAATAGACTAGCCCCCTCCACAGTCAATTAAATTTCGTACCTAACTGAGGCCCCGCTTTTCCTTAATTCCTGGTGAACTGTTTTTTTGTGAGGTGAGCTCCCTTCTCGCTGCCTTCCAGAGTTTGGACCACAAGAAGTTCGGCAATTTCCAACATCTAGGGATCCTCCAATGTATTCTCTTGGCTCTAAAAGCCTTTACACTTGAACACTTTCAGTTGTTGACATGGGAGGCAGACCTGGTCAACCTGAGGATTTCTGGTAATTCCTGGGAGAAGCGCAACCAATCGGCCTTGTTACCACTTCTGTCTGTCCACATGTCGCTACACCTTGATGATGTCAGCAGTCTCAGCTGGTCCTAGGCCCCAAAATCTTAACCTCCAGATCACCTGGGACTGTCCATGTAGCCCCCGCCCTTGATGACGTCAGCACTTCCAGCTGGAAACCGGGCCACAATCCCATAACCACCTGACTACTTCAGCCTCTCGATGTGGCCCCTCCCTCTTAGTGATGTGAGCACTTCCAGCTTGTCCCCGGGGACCAGAACCATAACCACCTGAGCACTTAAGCATCTACAGGTGGCCCCTCCCCCTTGAGGACGTCAGCACTTCCTGCCTGTCCCTGATCCCCAGCCCTTTAATTACCAGAGCAATTCAGGCTGTTCACCTGGGCCTGACCATATCCTTAGTCACCTCAGTCCTTCTGACTGTCCACCTGGCACATACCTATTGCCGATATGAACAGTTTAAACGGGTTATCGAGTCCGAATCCTTGTTCATGTGACTATTTCCCGTTTTTCCCTCGGCCCTGGTTCACCTCAACAATGAGCCACACTGGGAGGCGCGTAGCTCATAAGAACTATGGTGATTTCCAAATCTCTGGAAGTTGGCTTAAGGGCCTAACACCCAAAGCCCCAGGTAACCTTCTGCTCACAGCCTGCCTCTTTCCCGGTGTGATGGTGGCCAGCAGTAAGCTCCCAGCACTCCTATAGACATCCTTGTGTTTCCATGAGGCCTGGATTATCCATGCTCACCAACATGGGGGCAACTCACCATGCAGTAACCTGCGACACGGACAGCCCTGCATATGGGGTTTGAAATCCAGAAAACAGCAGTGTTGAGGCCCTGAAAACTCTTTCCAAACTGGGAGAATAGACCAGCTCCCTCCACGGTCACTTAAATTTCGTAGCGAACTGAGGGCCAGCTTTTTGCTTAATTCCTGGGGAACTGTCTTTCCGTGAGGAGAGCTACCTTCTCGCTGCCTTCCAGAGTATGGACCACAAGAAGTTCGGAACTTTCCGACTTCTTGGGATCCTCCAATATATTCTACTGGCTCTAAAAGCCTTTACACTTGACCACTTCCACTTGTTGACATGGGAGGCAGACCTGGTCAACCTGAAAATTTCTGGTATTTCCTTAAAAAAGCCCAACCAACCGGCCTGGTTACCACTTCTGTCTGTCCACATGTCGCCACCCCTTGATGACGTCAGCAGTCTCAGCTGGTCCTAGGACCCAAAACCTTAACCTCCAGATCACCTGGGGCTGTCCACGTAGCCCCCGCCCTGATGACGTCAGCAATTCCAGCTGGTAACCTGACCCCAATGCCATAACCACCTAACCACTTCAGCCTCTCGATGTGGCCCTCCCTCTTAGTGACTTCAGCACTTCCGCATGTCCCCCAGGCCGAAAACGATAACCACCTGAACACTTAAACATCTACACGTGGCCCCTCCCCCGTGAGGACGTCAGCACTTCCTGCCTGTCCCTGATCCCCAGCCCTTTAATTACCAGACCTCTTCAGGATGTTCACCTGGGCCTGACCATATCCTTGGTCACCTCAGCCCTTCTGTCTGTCCACCTGGCACCTCGCTATTGCCGATATGAACACTTTAAACGGGTTACCGGGTTCGAATCCTTGTTCATGTGACTATTTCCCTTTTTTCCCTTGGCCCTGGTTCACCTCACCAATGAGCCATACTGGGAGGCGCGTAGCTCATAAGAACTATGGTGATTTCCAAATCTCTGGAAGTTGGCTTAAGGGCCTAACACCCATAGCCCCAGGTAACCTTCTGCTCACAGCCTACCTCTTTCCCGGTGGGATGGTGGCCAGCAGTAAGCCCCCAGCACTCCTATAGACATCCTTGTGTTTCCATGAGACCTGGATTATCCATGCTCACCAACATGGGGGCATCTCACCCTGCAGTAACCTGCGACTCTCACAGCCCTGCATATGGGGTTTGAAATCCGGAAAACAGCAGTGTTGAGGCCCTGAAAACCATTTCTAAACTGAAAGAATACACTAGCCCCCTCCACGGTCACTTAAATTTCGTAGCTAACTGAGGCCCCGCTTTTCCTTAATTCCTGGTGAACTTTTTTTTTGTGAGGTGAGCTACCTTCTCGCTGCCTTCCAGAGTTTGGACCACAAGAAGTTCAGCAATTTCCGACATCTAGGGATCCTCCAATGTATTCTCTTGGCTCTAAAAGCCTTTACACTTGAACACTTTCAGTTGTTGACATGTGAGGCAGACCTGGTCAACCTGAGGATTTCTGGTAATTCCTGGGAGAAGCACAACCAATCGGCCTCGTTACCACTTCTGTCTGTCCACATGTCGCTACCCCTTGATGATGTCAGCAGTCTCAGCTGGTCCTAGGCCCCAAAACCTTAACCTCCAGATCACCTGGGACTGTCCATGTAGCCCCCGCCCTTGATGACGTCAGCACTTCCAGCTGGAAACCGGGCCACAATCCCATAACCACCTGACTACTTCAGCCTCTCGATGTGGCCCCTCCCTCTTAGTGACGTGAGCACTTCCAGCTTGTCCCCTGGGACCAGAACCATAACCACCTGAGCACTTAAGCATCTACAGGTGGCCCCTCCCCCTTGAGGACGTCAGCACTTCCTGCCTGTCCCTGATCCCCAGCCCTTTAATTACCAGAGCAATTCAGGCTGTTCACCTGGGCCTGACCATATCCTTAGTCACCTCAGTCCTTCTGACTGTCCACCTGGCACATACCTATTGCCGATATGAACAGTTTAAACGGGTTATCGAGTCCGAATCCTTGTTCATGTGACTATTTCCCGTTTTTCCCTCGGCCCTGGTTCACCTCAACAATGAGCCACACTGGGAGGCGCGTAGCTCATAAGAACTATGGTGATTTCCAAATCTCTGGATGTTGGCTTAAGGGCCTAACACCCAAAGCCCCAGGTAACCTTCTGCTCACAGCCTGCCTCTTTCCCGGTGGGATGGTGGCCAGCAGTAAGCCCCCAGCACTCCTATAGACATCCTTGTGTTTCCATGAGGCCTGGATTATCCATGCTCACCAACATGGGGGCAACTCACCATGCAGTAACCTGTGACACTGACAGCCCTGCATATGGGGTTTGAAATCCAGAAAACAGCAGTGTTGAGGCCCTGAAAACTCTTTCCAAACTGGGAGAATAGACCAGCTCCCTCCACGGTCACTTAAATTTCGTAGCGAACTGAGGGCCAGCTTTTTGCTTCATTCCTGGGGAACTGTCTTTCCGTGAGGAGATCTACCTTCTCGCTGCCTTCCAGAGTATGGACCACAAGAAGTTCGGAACTTTCCGACTTCTTGGGATCCTCCAATATATTCTACTGGCTCTAAAAGCCTTTACACTTGACCACTTCCACTTGTTGACATGGGAGGCAGACCTGGTCAACCTGAAAATTTCTGGTATTTCCTTAAAAAAGCCCAACCAACCGGCCTGGTTACCACTTCTGTCTGTCCACATGTCGCCACCCCTTGATGACGTCAGCAGTCTCAGCTGGTCCTAGGACCCAAAACCTTAACCTCCAGATCACCTGGGGCTGTCCACGTAGCCCCCGCCCTGATGACGTCAGCAATTCCAGCTGGTAACCTGAACCCAATGCCATAACCACCTAACCACTTCAGCCTCTCGATGAGGCCCTCCCTCTTAGTGACTTCAGCACTTCCGCATGTCCCCCAGGCCGAAAACGATAACCACCTGAACACTTAAACATCTACACGTGGCCCCTCCCCCGTGAGGACGTCAGCACTTCCTGCCTGTCCCTGATCCCCAGCCCTTTAATTACCAGACCTCTTCAGGCTGTTCACCTGGGCCTGACCATATCCTTGGTCACCTCAGCCCTTCTGTCTGTCCACCTGGCACCATGCTATTGCTGATATGAAAACTTTAAACGGGTTACCGGGTCCGAATCCTTGTTCATGTGACTATTTCCCTTTTTTCCCTCGGCCCTGGTTCACCTCACCAATGAGCCATACTGGGAGGCGCGTAGCTCATAAGAACTATGGTGATTTCCAAATCTCTGGAAGTTGGCTTAAGGGACTAACAACCACAGCCCCAGGTAACCTTCTGCTCACAGCCTGCCTCTTTCCCGGTGGGATGGTGGCCAGCAGTAAGCCCCCAGCACTCCTATAGACATCCTTATTGTTTCCATGAGACCTGGATTATCCATGCTCACCAACATGGGGGCATCTCACCCTGCAGTAACCTGCGACTCTGACAGCCCTGCATATGGGGTTTGAAATCCGGAAAACAGCAGTGTTGAGGCCCTAAAAACCCTTTCTAAACTGAAAGAATAGACTAGCCCCCTCCACAGTCAATTAAATTTCGTACCTAACTGAGGCCCCGCTTTTCCTTAATTCCTGGTGAACTGTTTTTTTGTGAGGTGAGCTCCCTTCTCGCTGCCTTCCAGAGTTTGGACCACAAGAAGTTCAGCAATTTCCAACATCTAGGGATCCTCCAATGTATTCTCTTGGCTCTAAAAGCCTTTACACTTGAACACTTTCAGTTGTTGACATGGGAGGCAGACCTGGTCAACCTGAGGATTTCTGGTAATTCCTGGGAGAAGCGCAACCAATCGGCCTTGTTACCACTTCTGTCTGTCCACATGTCGCTACACCTTGATGATGTCAGCAGTCTCAGCTGGTCCTAGGCCCCAAAATCTTAACCTCCAGATCACCTGGGACTGTCCATGTAGCCCCCGCCCATGATGACGTCAGCACTTCCAGCTGGAAACCGGGCCACAATCCCATAACCACCTGACTACTTCAGCCTCTCGATGTGGCCCCTCCCTCTTAGTGATGTGAGCACTTCCAGCTTGTCCCCTGGGACCAGAACCATAACCACCTGAGCACTTAAGCATCTACAGGTGGCCCCTCCCCCTTGAGGACGTCAGCACTTCCTGCCTGTCCCTGATCCCCAGCCCTTTAATTACCAGAGCAATTCAGGCTGTTCACCTGGGCCTGACCATATCCTTAGTCACCTCAGTCCTTCTGACTGTCCACCTGGCACATACCTATTGCCGATATGAACAGTTTAAACGGGTTATCGAGTCCGAATCCTTGTTCATGTGACTATTTCCCGTTTTTCCCTCGGCCCTGGTTCACCTCAACAATGAGCCACACTGGGAGGCACGTAGCTCATAAGAACTATGGTGATTTCCAAATCTCTGGAAGTTGGCTTAAGGGCCTAACACCCAAAGCCCCAGGTAACCTTCTGCTCACAGCCTGCCTCTTTCCCGGTGTGATGGTGGCCAGCAGTAAGCCACCAGCACTCCTATAGACATCCTTGTGTTTCCATGAGGCCTGGATTATCCATGCTCACCAACATGGGGGCAACTCACCATGCAGTAACCTGCGACACGGACAGCCCTGCATATGGGGTTTGAAATCCAGAAAACAGCAGTGTTGAGGCCCTGAAAACTCTTTCCAAACTGGGAGAATAGACTAGCTCCCTCCACGGTCACTTAAATTTCGTAGCGAACTGAGGGCCAGCTTTTTGCTTAATTCCTGGGGAACTGTCTTTCCGTGAGGAGAGCTACCTTCTCGCTGCCTTCCAGAGTATCGACCACAAGAAGTTCGGAACTTTCCGACTTCTTGGGATCCTCCAATATATTCTACTGGCTCTAAAAGCCTTTACACTTGACCACTTCCACTTGTTGACATGGGAGGCAGACCTGGTCAACCTGAAAATTTCTGGTATTTCCTTAAAAAAGCCCAACTAACCGGCCTGGTTACCACTTCTGTCTGTCCACATGTCGCCACCCCTTGATGACGTCAGCAGTCTCAGCTGGTCCTAGGACCCAAAACCTTAACCTCCAGATCACCTGGGGCTGTCCACGTAGCCCCCGCCCTGATGACGTCAGCAATTCCAGCTGGTAACCTGACCCCAATGCCATAACCACCTAACCACTTCAGCCTCTCGATGTGGCCCTCCCTCTTAGTGACTTCAGCACTTCCGCATGTCCCCCAGGCCGAAAACGATAACCACCTGAACACTTAAACATCTACACGTGGCCCCTCCCCCGTGAGGACGTCAGCACTTCCGGCCTGTCCCTGATCCCCAGCCCTTTAATTACCAGACCTCTTCAGGCTGTTCACCTGGGCCTGACCATATCCTTGGTCACCTCAGCCCTTCTGTCTGTCCACCTGGCACCTCGCTATTGCCGATATGAACACTTTAAACGGGTTACCGGGTCGGAATCCTTGTTCATGTGACTATTTCCCTTTTTTCCCTCGGCCCTGGTTCACCTCACCAATGAGCCATCCTGGGAGGCGCGTAGCTCATAAGAACTATGGTGATTTCCAAATCTCTGGAAGTTGGCTTAAGGGACTAACAACCACAGCCCCAGGTAACCTTCTGCTTACAGCCTGCCTCTTTCCCGGTGGGATGGTGGCCAGCAGTAAGCCCCCAGCACTCCTATAGACATCCTTGTGTTTCCATGAGACCTGGATTATCCATGCTCACCAACATGGGGGCATCTCACCCTGCAGTAACCTGCGACTCTGACAGCCCTGCATATGGGGTTTGAAATCCGGAAAACAGCAGTGTTGAGGCCCTAAAAACCCTTTCTAAACTGAAAGAATAGACTAGCCCCCTCCACAGTCAATTAAATTTCGTACCTAACTGAGGCCCCGCTTTTCCTTAATTCCTGGTGAACTGTTTTTTTGTGAGGTGAGCTCCCTTCTCGCTGCCTTCCAGAGTTTGGACCACAAGAAGTTCGGCAATTTCCAACATCTAGGGATCCTCCAATGTATTCTCTTGGCTCTAAAAGCCTTTACACTTGAACACTTTCAGTTGTTGACATGGGAGGCAGACCTGGTCAACCTGAGGATTTCTGGTAATTCCTGGGAGAAGCGCAACCAATCGGCCTTGTTACCACTTCTGTCTGTCCACATGTCGCTACACCTTGATGATGTCAGCAGTCTCAGCTGGTCCTAGGCCCCAAAATCTTAACCTCCAGATCACCTGGGACTGTCCATGTAGCCCCCGCCCATGATGACGTCAGCACTTCCAGCTGGAAACCGGGCCACAATCCCATAACCACCTGACTACTTCAGCCTCTCGATGTGGCCCCTCCCTCTTAGTGATGTGAGCACTTCCAGCTTGTCCCCTGAGACCAGAACCATAACCACCTGAGCACTTAAGCATCTACAGGTGGCCCCTCCCCCTTGAGGACGTCAGCACTTCCTGCCTGTCCCTGATCCCCAGCCCTTTAATTACCAGAGCAATTCAGGCTGTTCACCTGGGCCTGACCATATCCTTAGTCACCTCAGTCCTTCTGACTGTCCACCTGGCACATACCTATTGCCGATATGAACAGTTTAAACGGGTTATCGAGTCCGAATCCTTGTTCATGTGACTATTTCCCGTTTTTCCCTCGGCCCTGGTTCACCTCAACAATGAGCCACACTGGGAGGCGCGTAGCTCATAAGAACTATGGTGATTTCCAAATCTCTGGAAGTTGGCTTAAGGGCCTAACACCCAAAGCCCCAGGTAACCTTCTGCTCACAGCCTGCCTCTTTCCCGGTGGGATGGTGGCCAGCAGTAAGCCCCCAGCACTCCTATAGACATCCTTGTGTTTCCATGAGGCCTGGATTATCCATGCTCACCAACATGGGGGCAACTCACCATGCAGTAACCTGCGACACTGACAGCCCTGCAAATGGGGTTTGAAATCCAGAAAACAGCAGTGTTGAGGCCCTGAAAACTCTTTCCAAACTGGGAGAATAGACCAGCTCCCTCCACGGTCACTTAAATTTCGTAGCGAACTGAGGGCCAGCTTTTTGCTTAATTCCTGGGGAACTGTCTTTCCGTGAGGAGAGCTACCTTCTCGCTGCCTTCCAGAGTATGGACCACAAGAAGTTCGGAACTTTCCGACTTCTTGGGATCCTCCAATATATTCTACTGGCTCTAAAAGCCTTTACACTTGACCACTTCCACTTGTTGACATGGGAGGCAGACCTGGTCAACCTGAAAATTTCTGGTATTTCCTTAAAAAAGCCCAACCAACCGGCCTGGTTACCACTTCTGTCTGTCCACATGTCGCCACCCCTTGATGACGTCAGCAGTCTCAGCTGGTCCTAGGACCCAAAACCTTAACCTCCAGATCACCTGGGGCTGTCCACGTAGCCCCCGCCCTGATGACGTCAGCAATTCCAGCTGGTAACCTGACCCCAATGCCATAACCACCTAACCATTCAGCCTCTCGATGTGGCCCTCCCTCTTAGTGACTTCAGCACTTCCGCATGTCCCCCAGGCCGAAAACGATAACCACCTGAACACTTAAACATCTACACGTGGCCCCTCCCCCGTGAGGACTTCATCACTTCCTGCCTGTCCCTGATCCCCAGCCCTTTAATTACCAGACCTCTTCAGGCTGTTCACCTGGGCCTGACCATATCCTTGGTCACCTCAGCCCTTCTGTCTGTCCACCTGGCACCTCGCTATTGCCGATATGAACACTTTAAACGGGTTACCGGGTCGGAATCCTTGTTCATGTGACTATTTCCCTTTTTTCCCTCGGCCCTGGTTCACCTCACCAATGAGCCATCCTGGGAGGCGCATAGCTCATAAGAACTATGGTGATTTCCAAATCTCTGGAAGTTGGCTTAAGGGACTAACAACCACAGCCCCAGGTAACCTTCTGCTCACAGCCTGCCTCTTTCCCGGTGGGATGGTGGCCAGCAGTAAGCCCCCAGCACTGCTATAGACATCCTTGTGTTTCCATGAGACCTGGATTATCCATGCTCACCAACATGGGGGCATCTCACCCTGAAGTAACCTGCGACTCTGACAGCCCTGCATATGGGGTTTGAAATCCGGAAAACAGCAGTGTTGAGGCCCTAAAAACCCTTTCTAAACTGAAAGAATAGACTAGCCCCCTCCACAGTCAATTAAATTTCGTACCTAACTGAGGCCCCGCTTTTCCTTAATTCCTGGTGAACTGTTTTTTTGTGAGGTGAGCTCCCTTCTCGCTGCCTTCCAGAGTTTGGACAACAAGAAGTTCGGCAATTTCCAACATCTAGGGATCCTCCAATGTATTCTCTTGGCTCTAAAAGCCTTTACACTTGAACACTTTCAGTTGTTGACATGGGAGGCAGACCTGGTCAACCTGAGGATTTCTGGTAATTCCTGGGAGAAGCGCAACCAATCGGCCTTGTTACCACTTCTGTCTGTCCACATGTCGCTACACCTTGATGATGTCAGCAGTCTCAGCTGGTCCTAGGCCCCAAAATCTTAACCTCCAGATCACCTGGGACTGTCCATGTAGCCCCCGCCCATGATGACGTCAGCACTTCCAGCTGGAAACCGGGCCACAATCCCATAACCACCTGACTACTTCAGCCTCTCGATGTGGCCCCTCCCTCTTAGTGATGTGAGCACTTCCAGCTTGTCCCCTGGGACCAGAACCATAACCACCTGAGCACTTAAGCATCTACAGGTGGCCCCTCCCCCTTGAGGACGTCAGCACTTCCTGCCTGTCCCTGATCCACAGCCCTTTAATTACCAGAGCAATTCAGGCTGTTCACCTGGGCCTGACCATATCCTTAGTCACCTCAGTCCTTCTGACTGTCCACCTGGCACATACCTATTGCCGATATGAACAGTTTAAACGGGTTATCGAGTCCGAATCCTTGTTCATGTGACTATTTCCCGTTTTTCCCTCGGCCCTGGTTCACCTCAACAATGAGCCACACTGGGAGGCGCGTAGCTCATAAGAACTATGGTGATTTCCAAATCTCTGGAAGTTGGCTTAAGGGCCTAACACCCAAAGCCCCAGGTAACCTTCTGCTCACAGCCTGCCTCTTTCCCGGTGGGATGGTGGCCAGCAGTAAGCCCCCAGCACTCCTATAGACATCCTTGTGTTTCCATGAGGCCTGGATTATCCATGCTCACCAACATGGGGGCAACTCACCATGCAGTAACCTGCGACACTGACAGCCCTGCATATGGGGTTTGAAATCCAGAAAACAGCAGTGTTGAGGCCCTGAAAACTCTTTCCAAACTGGGAGAATAGACCAGCTCCCTCCACGGTCACTTAAATTTCGTAGCGAACTGAGGGCCAGCTTTTTGCTTAATTCCTGGGGAACTGTCTTTCCGTGAGGAGAGCTACCTTCTCGCTGCCTTCCAGAGTATGGACCACAAGAAGTTCGGCACTTTCCGACTTCTTGGGATCCTCCAATATATTCTACTGGCTCTAAAAGCCTTTACACTTGACCACTTCCACTTGTTGACATGGGAGGCAGACCTGGTCAACCTGAAAATTTCTGGTATTTCCTTAAAAAAGCCCAACCAACCGGCCTGGTTACCACTTCTGTCTGTCCACATGTCGCCACCCCTTGATGACGTCAGCAGTCTCAGCTGGTCCTAGGACCCAAAACCTTAACCTCCAGATCACCTGGGGCTGTCCACGTAGCCCCCGCCCTGATGACATCAGCAATTCCAGCTGGTAACCTGACCCCAATGCCATAACCACCTAACCACTTCAGCCTCTCGATGTGGCCCTCCCTCTTAGTGACTTCAGCACTTCCGCATGTCCCCCAGGCCGAAAACGATAACCACCTGAACACTTAAACATCTACACGTGGCCCCTCCCCCGTGAGGACGTCAGCACTTCCTGCCTGTCCCTGATCCCCAGCCCTTTAATTACCAGACCTCTTCAGGCTGTTCACCTGGGCCTGACCATATCCTTGGTCACCTCAGCCCTTCTGTCTGTCCACCTGGCACCTCGCTATTGCCGATATGAACACTTTAAACGGGTTACCGGGTCCGAATCCTTGTTCATGTGACTATTTCCCTTTTTTCCCTCGGCCCTGGTTCACCTCACCAATGAGCCATACTGGGAGGCGCGGAGCTCATAAGAACTATGGTGATTTCCAAATCTCTGGAAGTTGGTTTAAGGGACTAACAACCACAGCCCCAGGTAACTTTCTGCTCACAGCCTGCCTCTTTCCCGGTGGGATGGTGGCCAGCAGTAAGCCCCCAGCACTCCTATAGACATCCTTGTGTTTCCATGAGACCTGGATTATCCATGCTCACCAACATGGGGGCATCTCACCCTGCAGTAACCTGCGACTCTGACAGCCCTGCATATGGGTATTGAAATCCGGAAAACAGCAGTGTTGAGGCCCTAAAAACCCTTTCTAAACTGAAAGAATAGACTAGCCCCCTCCACAGTCAATTAAATTTCGTACCTAACTGAGGCCCCGCTTTTCCTTAATTCCTGGTGAACTGTTTTTTTGTGAGGTGAGCTCCCTTCTCGCTGCCTTCCAGAGTTTGGATCACAAGAAGTTCGGCAATTTCCAACATCTAGGGATCCTCCAATGTATTCTCTTGGCTCTAAAAGCCTTTACACTTGAACACTTTCAGTTGTTGACATGGGAGGCAGACCTGGTCAACCTGAGGATGTCTGGTAATTCCTGGGAGAAGCGCAACCAATCGGCCTTGTTACCACATCTGTCTGTCCACATGTCGCTACACCTTGATGATGTCAGCAGTCTCAGATGGTCCTAGGCCCCAAAATCTTAACCTCCAGATCACCTGGGACTGTCCATGTAGCTCCCGCCCATGATGACGTCAGCACTTCCAGCTGGAAACCGGGCCACAATCCCATAACCACCTGACTACTTCAGCCTCTCGATGTGGCCCCTCCCTCTTAGTGATGTGAGCACTTCCAGCTTGTCCCCTGGGACCAGAACCATAACCACCTGAGCACTTAAGCATCTACAGGTGGCCCCTCCCCCTTGAGGACGTCAGCACTTCCTGCCTGTCCCTGATCCCCAGCCCTTTAATTACCAGAGCAATTCAGGCTGTTCACCTGGGCCTGACCATATCCTTAGTCACCTCAGTCCTTCTGACTGTCCACCTGGCACATACCTATTGCCGATATGAACAGTTTAAACGGGTTATCGAGTCCGAATCCTTGTTCATGTGACTATTTCCCGTTTTTCCCTCGGCCCTGGTTCACCTCAACAATGAGCCACACTGGGAGGCGCGTAGCTCATAAGAACTATGGTGATTTCCAAATCTCTGGAAGTTGGCTTAAGGTCCTAACACCCAAAGCCCCAGGTAACCTTCTGCTCACAGCCTGCCTCTTTCCCGGTGGGATGGTGGCCAGCAGTAAGCCCCCAGCACTCCTATAGACATCCTTGTGTTTCCATGAGGCCTGGATTATCCATGCTCACCAACATGGGGGCAACTCACCATGCAGTAACCTGCGACACTGACAGCCCTGCAAATGGGGTTTGAAATCCAGAAAACAGCAGTGTTGAGGCCCTGAAAACTCTTTCCAAACTGGGAGAATAGACCAGCTCCCTCCATGGTCACTTAAATTTCGTAGCGAACTGAGGGCCAGCTTTTTGCTTAATTCCTGGGGAACTGTCTTTCCGTGAGGAGAGCTACCTTCTCGCTGCCTTCCAGAGTATGGACCACAAGAAGTTCGGAACTTTCCGACTTCTTGGGATCCTCCAATATATTCTACTGGCTCTAAAAGCCTTTACACTTGACCACTTCCACTTGTTGACATGGGAGGCAGACCTGGTCAACCTGAAAATTTCTGGTATTTCCTTAAAAAAGCCCAACCAACCGGCCTGGTTACCACTTCTGTCTGTCCACATGTCGCCACCCCTTGATGACGTCAGCAGTCTCAGCTGGTCCTAGGACCCAAAACCTTAACCTCCAGATCACCTGGGGCTGTCCACGTAGCCCCCGCCCTGATGACGTCAGCAATTCCAGCTGGTAACCTGACCCCAATGCCATAACCACCTAACCACTTCAGCCTCTCGATGTGGCCCTCCCTCTTAGTGACTTCAGCACTTCCGCATGTCCCCCAGGCCGAAAACGATAACCACCTGAACACTTAAACATCTACACATGGCCCCTCCCCCGTGAGGATGTCAGCACTTCCTGCCTGTCCCTGATCCCCAGCCCTTTAATTACCAGACCTCTTCAGGCTGTTCACCTGGGCCTGACCATATCCTTGGTCACCTCAGCCCTTCTGTCTGTCCACCTGGCACCTCGCTATTGCCGATATGAACACTTTAAACGGGTTACCGGGTCCGAATCCTTGTTCATGTGACTATTTCCCTTTTTTCCCTCGGCCCTGGTTCACCTCACCAATGAGCCATACTGGGAGGCGCGTAGCTCATAAGAACTATGGTGATTTCCAAATCTCTGGAAGTTGGCTTAAGGGACTAACAACCACAGCCCCAGGTAACCTTCTGCTCACAGCCTGCCTCTTTCCCGGTGGGATGGTGGCCAGCAGTAAGCCCCCAGCACTCCTATAGACATCCTTGTGTTTCCATGAGACCTGGATTATCCATGCTCACCAACATGGGGGCATCTCACCCTGCAGTAACCTGCGACTCTGACAGCCCTGCATATGGGGTTTGAAATCCGGAAAACAGCAGTGTTGAGGCCCTAAAAACCCTTTCTAAACTGAAAGAATAGACTAGCCCCCTCCACAGTCAATTAAATTTCGTACCTAACTGAGGCCCCGCTTTTCCTTAATTCCTGGTGAACTGTTTTTTTGTGAGGTGAGCTCCCTTCTCGCTGCCTTCCAGAGTTTGGACCACAAGAAGTTCGGCAATTTCCAACATCTAGGGATCCTCCAATGTATTCTCTTGGCTCTAAAAGCCTTTACACTTGAACACTTTCAGTTGTTGACATGGGAGGCAGACCTGGTCAACCTGAGGATTTCTGGTAATTCCTGGGAGAAGCGCAACCAATCGGCCGTGTTACCACTTCTGTCTGTCCACATGTCGCTACACCTTGATGATGTCAGCAGTCTCAGCTGGTCCTAGGCCCCAAAATCTTAACCTCCAGATCACCTGGGACTGTCCATGTAGCCCCCGCCCATGATGACGTCAGCACTTCCAGCTGGAAACCGGGCCACAATCCCATAACCACCTGACTACTTCAGCCTCTCGATGTGGCCCCTCCCTCTTAGTGATGTGAGCACTTCCAGCTTGTCCCCTGGGACCAGAACCATAACCACCTGAGCACTTAAGCATCTACAGGTGGCCCCTCCCCCTTGAGGACGTCAGCACTTCCTGCCTGTCCCTGATCCCCAGCCCTTTAATTACCAGAGCAATTCAGGCTGTTCACCTGGGCCTGACCATATCCTTAGTCACCTCAGTCCTTCTGACTGTCCACCTGGCACATACCTATTGCCGATATGAACAGTTTAAACGGGTTATCGAGTCCGAATCCTTGTTCATGTGACTATTTCCCGTTTTTCCCTCGGCCCTGGTTCACCTCAACAATGAGCCACACTGGGAGGCGCGTAGCTCATAAGAACTATGGTGATTTCCAAATCTCTGGAAGTTGGCTTAAGGTCCTAACACCCAAAGCCCCAGGTAACCTTCTGCTCACAGCCTGCCTCTTTCCCGGTGGGATGGTGGCCAGCAGTAAGCCCCCAGCACTCCTATAGACATCCTTGTGTTTCCATGAGGCCTGGATTATCCATGCTCACCAACATGGGGGCAACTCACCATGCAGTAACCTGCGACACTGACAGCCCTGCAAATGGGGTTTGAAATCCAGAAAACAGCAGTGTTGAGGCCCTGAAAACTCTTTCCAAACTGGGAGAATAGACCAGCTCCCTCCATGGTCACTTAAATTTCGTAGCGAACTGAGGGCCAGCTTTTTGCTTAATTCCTGGGGAACTGTCTTTCCGTGAGGAGAGCTACCTTCTCGCTGCCTTCCAGAGTATGGACCACAAGAAGTTCGGAACTTTCCGACTTCTTGGGATCCTCCAATATATTCTACTGGCTCTAAAAGCCTTTACACTTGACCACTTCCACTTGTTGACATGGGAGGCAGACCTGGTCAACCTGAAAATTTCTGGTATTTCCTTAAAAAAGCCCAACCAACCGGCCTGGTTACCACTTCTGTCTGTCCACATGTCGCCACCCCTTGATGACGTCAGCAGTCTCAGCTGGTCCTAGGACCCAAAACCTTAACCTCCAGATCACCTGGGGCTGTCCACGTAGCCCCCGCCCTGATGACGTCAGCAATTCCAGCTGGTAACCTGACCCCAATGCCATAACCACCTAACCACTTCAGCCTCTCGATGTGGCCCTCCCTCTTAGTGACTTCAGCACTTCCGCATGTCCCCCAGGCCGAAAACGATAACCACCTGAACACTTAAACATCTACACATGGCCCCTCCCCCGTGAGGATGTCAGCACTTCCTGCCTGTCCCTGATCCCCAGCCCTTTAATTACCAGACCTCTTCAGGCTGTTCACCTGGGCCTGACCATATCCTTGGTCACCTCAGCCCTTCTGTCTGTCCACCTGGCACCTCGCTATTGCCGATATGAACACTTTAAACGGGTTACCGGGTCCGAATCCTTGTTCATGTGACTATTTCCCTTTTTTCCCTCGGCCCTGGTTCACCTCACCAATGAGCCATACTGGGAGGCGCGTAGCTCATAAGAACTATGGTGATTTCCAAATCTCTGGAAGTTGGCTTAAGGGACTAACAACCACAGCCCCAGGTAACCTTCTGCTCACAGCCTGCCTCTTTCCCGGTGGGATGGTGGCCAGCAGTAAGCCCCCAGCACTCCTATAGACATCCTTGTGTTTCCATGAGACCTGGATTATCCATGCTCACCAACATGGGGGCATCTCACCCTGCAGTAACCTGCGACTCTGACAGCCCTGCATATGGGGTTTGAAATCCGGAAAACAGCAGTGTTGAGGCCCTAAAAACCCTTTCTAAACTGAAAGAATAGACTAGCCCCCTCCACAGTCAATTAAATTTCGTACCTAACTGAGGCCCCGCTTTTCCTTAATTCCTGGTGAACTGTTTTTTTGTGAGGTGAGCTCCCTTCTCGCTGCCTTCCAGAGTTTGGACCACAAGAAGTTCGGCAATTTCCAACATCTAGGGATCCTCCAATGTATTCTCTTGGCTCTAAAAGCCTTTACACTTGAACACTTTCAGTTGTTGACATGGGAGGCAGACCTGGTCAACCTGAGGATTTCTGGTAATTCCTGGGAGAAGCGCAACCAATCGGCCGTGTTACCACTTCTGTCTGTCCACATGTCGCTACACCTTGATGATGTCAGCAGTCTCAGCTGGTCCTAGGCCCCAAAATCTTAACCTCCAGATCACCTGGGACTGTCCATGTAGCCCCCGCCCATGATGACGTCAGCACTTCCAGCTGGAAACCGGGCCACAATCCCATAACCACCTGACTACTTCAGCCTCTCGATGTGGCCCCTCCCTCTTAGTGATGTGAGCACTTCCAGCTTGTCCCCTGGGACCAGAACCATAACCACCTGAGCACTTAAGCATCTACAGGTGGCCCCTCCCCCTTGAGGACGTCAGCACTTCCTGCCTGTCCCTGATCCCCAGCCCTTTAATTACCAGAGCAATTCAGGCTGTTCACCTGGGCCTGACCATATCCTTAGTCACCTCAGTCCTTCTGACTGTCCACCTGGCACATACCTATTGCCGATATGAACAGTTTAAACGGGTTATCGAGTCCGAATCCTTGTTCATGTGACTATTTCCCGTTTTTCCCTCGGCCCTGGTTCACCTCAACAATGAGCCACACTGGGAGGCGCGTAGCTCATAAGAACTATGGTGATTTCCAAATCTCTGGAAGTTGGCTTAAGGGCCTAACACCCAAAGCCCCAGGTAACCTTCTGCTTACAGCCTGCCTCTTTCCCGGTGGGATGGTGGCCAGCAGTAAGCCCCCAGCACTCCTATAGACATCCTTGTGTTTCCATGAGGCCTGGATTATCCATGCTCACCAACATGGGGGCAACTCACCATGCAGTAACCTGCGACACTGACAGCCCTGCAAATGGGGTTTGAAATCCAGAAAACAGCAGTGTTGAGGCCCTGAAAACTCTTTCCAAACTGGGAGAATAGACCAGCTCCCTCCACGGTCACTTAAATTTCTTACCTAACTGAGGCCCCGCTTTTCCTTAATTCCTGGTGAACTGTTTTTTTGTGAGGTGAGCTCCCTTCTCGCTGCCTTCCAGAGTTTGGACCACAAGAAGTTCGGCAATTTCCAACATCTAGGGATCCTCCAATGTATTCTCTTGGCTCTAAAAGCCTTTACACTTGAACACTTTCAGTTGTTGACATGGGAGGCAGACCTGGTCAACCTGAGGATTTCTGGTAATTCCTGGGAGAAGCGCAACCAATCGGCCTTGTTACCACTTCTGTCTGTCCACATGTCGCTACACCTTGATGATGTCAGCAGTCTCAGCTGGTCCTAGGCCCCAAAATCTTAACCTCCAGATCACCTGGGACTGTCCATGTAGCCCCCGCCCATGATGACGTCAGCACTTCCAGCTGGAAACCGGGCCACAATCCCATAACCACCTGACTACTTCAGCCTCTCGATGTGGCCCCTCCCTCTTAGTGATGTGAGCACTTCCAGCTTGTCCCCTGGGACCAGAACCATAACCACCTGAGCACTTAAGCATCTACAGGTGGCCCCTCCCCCTTGAGGACGTCAGCACTTCCTGCCTGTCCCTGATCCACAGCCCTTTAATTACCAGAGCAATTCAGGCTGTTCACCTGGGCCTGACCATATCCTTAGTCACCTCAGTCCTTCTGACTGTCCACCTGGCACATACCTATTGCCGATATGAACAGTTTAAACGGGTTATCGAGTCCGAATCCTTGTTCATGTGACTATTTCCCGTTTTTCCCTCGGCCCTGGTTCACCTCAACAATGAGCCACACTGGGAGGCGCGTAGCTCATAAGAACTATGGTGATTTCCAAATCTCTGGAAGTTGGCTTAAGGGCCTAACACCCAAAGCCCCAGGTAACCTTCTGCTCACAGCCTGCCTCTTTCCCGGTGGGATGGTGGCCAGCAGTAAGCCCCCAGCACTCCTATAGACATCCTTGTGTTTCCATGAGGCCTGGATTATCCATGCTCACCAACATGGGGGCATCTCACCCTGCAGTAACCTGCGACTCTGACAGCCCTGCATATGGGGTTTGAAATCCGGAAAACAGCAGTGTTGAGGCCCTAAAAACCCTTTCTAAACTGAAAGAATAGACTAGCCCCCTCCACAGTCAATTAAATTTCGTACCTAACTGAGGCCCCGCTTTTCCTTAATTCCTGGTGAACTGTTTTTTTGTGAGGTGAGCTCCCTTCTCGCTGCCTTCCAGAGTTTGGATCACAAGAAGTTCGGCAATTTCCAACATCTAGGGATCCTCCAATGTATTCTCTTGGCTCTAAAAGCCTTTACACTTGAACACTTTCAGTTGTTGACATGGGAGGCAGACCTGGTCAACCTGAGGATTTCTGGTAATTCCTGGGAGAAGCGCAACCAATCGGCCTTGTTACCACTTCTGTCTGTCCACATGTCGCTACACCTTGATGATGTCAGCAGTCTCAGATGGTCCTAGGCCCCAAAATCTTAACCTCCAGATCACCTGGGACTGTCCATGTAGCTCCCGCCCATGATGACGTCAGCACTTCCAGCTGGAAACCGGGCCACAATCCCATAACCACCTGACTACTTCAGCCTCTCGATGTGGCCCCTCCCTCTTAGTGATGTGAGCACTTCCAGCTTGTCCCCTGGGACCAGAACCATAACCACCTGAGCACTTAAGCATCTACAGGTGGCCCCTCCCCCTTGAGGACGTCAGCACTTCCTGCCTGTCCCTGATCCCCAGCCCTTTAATTACCAGAGCAATTCAGGCTGTTCACCTGGGCCTGACCATATCCTTAGTCACCTCAGTCCTTCTGACTGTCCACCTGGCACATACCTATTGCCGATATGAACAGTTTAAACGGGTTATCGAGTCCGAATCCTTGTTCATGTGACTATTTCCCGTTTTTCCCTCGGCCCTGGTTCACCTCAACAATGAGCCACACTGGGAGGCGCGTAGCTCATAAGAACTATGGTGATTTCCAAATCTCTGGAAGTTGGCTTAAGGTCCTAACACCCAAAGCCCCAGGTAACCTTCTGCTCACAGCCTGCCTCTTTCCCGGTGGGATGGTGGCCAGCAGTAAGCCCCCAGCACTCCTATAGACATCCTTGTGTTTCCATGAGGCCTGGATTATCCATGCTCACCAACATGGGGGCAACTCACCATGCAGTAACCTGCGACACTGACAGCCCTGCAAATGGGGTTTGAAATCCAGAAAACAGCAGTGTTGAGGCCCTGAAAACTCTTTCCAAACTGGGAGAATAGACCAGCTCCCTCCATGGTCACTTAAATTTCGTAGCGAACTGAGGGCCAGCTTTTTGCTTAATTCCTGGGGAACTGTCTTTCCGTGAGGAGAGCTACTTTCTCGCTGCCTTCCAGAGTATGGACCACAAGAAGTTCAGAACTTTCCGACTTCTTGGGATCCTCCAATATATTCTACTGGCTCTAAAAGCCTTTACACTTGACCACTTCCACTTGTTGACATGGGAGGCAGACCTGGTCAACCTGAAAATTTCTGGTATTTCCTTAAAAAAGCCCAACCAACCGGCCTGGTTACCACTTCTGTCTGTCCACATGTCGCCACCCCTTGATGACGTCAGCAGTCTCAGCTGGTCCTAGGACCCAAAACCTTAACCTCCAGATCACCTGGGGCTGTCCACGTAGCCCCCGCCCTGATGACGTCAGCAATTCCAGCTGGTAACCTGACCCCAATGCCATAACCACCTAACCACTTCAGCCTCTCGATGTGGCCCTCCCTCTTAGTGACTTCAGCACTTCCGCATGTCCCCCAGGCCGAAAACGATAACCACCTGAACACTTAAACATCTACACGTGGCCCCTCCCCCGTGAGGATGTCAGCACTTCCTGCCTGTCCCTGATCCCCAGCCCTTTAATTACCAGACCTCTTCAGGCTGTTCACCTGGGCCTGACCATATCCTTGGTCACCTCAGCCCTTCTGTCTGTCCACCTGGCACCTCGCTATTGCCGATATGAACACTTTAAACGGGTTACCGGGTCCGAATCCTTGTTCATGTGACTATTTCCCTTTTTTCCCTCGGCCCTGGTTCACCTCTCCAATGAGCCATACTGGGAGGCGCGTAGCTCATAAGAACTATGGTGATTTCCAAATCTCTGGAAGTTGGCTTAAGGGACTAACAACCACAGCCCCAGGTAACCTTCTGCTCACAGCCTGCCTCTTTCCCGGTGGGATGGTGGCCAGCAGTAAGCCCCCAGCACTCCTATAGACATCCTTGTGTTTCCATGAGACCTGGATTATCCATGCTCACCAACATGGGGGCATCTCACCCTGCAGTAACCTGCGACTCTGACAGCCCTGCATATGGGGTTTGAAATCCGGAAAACAGCAGTGTTGAGGCCCTAAAAACCCTTTCTAAACTGAAAGAATAGACTAGCCCCCTCCACAGTCAATTAAATTTCGTACCTAACTGAGGCCCCGCTTTTCCTTAATTCCTGGTGAACTGTTTTTTTGTGAGGTGAGCTCCCTTCTCGCTGCCTTCCAGAGTTTGGACCACAAGAAGTTCGGCAATTTCCAACATCTAGGGATCCTCCAATGTATTCTCTTGGCTCTAAAAGCCTTTACACTTGAACACTTTCAGTTGTTGACATGGGAGGCAGACCTGGTCAACCTGAGGATTTCTGGTAATTCCTGCGAGAAGCGCAACCAATCGGCCGTGTTACCACTTCTGTCTGTCCACATGTCGCTACACCTTGATGATGTCAGCAGTCTCAGCTGGTCCTAGGCCCCAAAATCTTAACCTCCAGATCACCTGGGACTGTCCATGTAGCCCCCGCCCATGATGACGTCAGCACTTCCAGCTGGAAACCGGGCCACAATCCCATAACCACCTGACTACTTCAGCCTCTCGATGTGGCCCCTCCCTCTTAGTGATGTGAGCACTTCCAGCTTGTCCCCTGGGACCAGAACCATAACCACCTGAGCACTTAAGCATCTACAGGTGGCCCCTCCCCCTTGAGGACGTCAGCACTTCCTGCCTGTCCCTGATCCCCAGCCCTTTAATTACCAGAGCAATTCAGGCTGTTCACCTGGGCCTGACCATATCCTTAGTCACCTCAGTCCTTCTGACTGTCCACCTGGCACATACCTATTGCCGATATGAACAGTTTAAACGGGTTATCGAGTCCGAATCCTTGTTCATGTGACTATTTCCCGTTTTTCCCTCGGCCCTGGTTCACCTCAACAATGAGCCACACTGGGAGGCGCGTAGCTCATAAGAACTATGGTGATTTCCAAATCTCTGGAAGTTGGCTTAAGGGCCTAACACCCAAAGCCCCAGGTAACCTTCTGCTTACAGCCTGCCTCTTTCCCGGTGGGATGGTGGCCAGCAGTAAGCCCCCAGCACTCCTATAGACATCCTTGTGTTTCCATGAGGCCTGGATTATCCATGCTCACCAACATGGGGGCAACTCACCATGCAGTAACCTGCGACACTGACAGCCCTGCAAATGGGGTTTGAAATCCAGAAAACAGCAGTGTTGAGGCCCTGAAAACTCTTTCCAAACTGGGAGAATAGACCAGCTCCCTCCACGGTCACTTAAATTTCGTAGCGAACTGAGGGCCAGCTTTTTGCTTAATTCCTGGGGAACTGTCTTTCCGTGAGGAGAGCTACCTTCTCGCTGCCTTCCAGAGTATGGACCACAAGAAGTTCGGAACTTTCCGACTTCTTGGGATCCTCCAATATATTCTACTGGCTCTAAAAGCCTTTACACTTGACCACTTCCACTTGTTGACATGGGAGGCAGACCTGGTCAACCTGAAAATTTCTGGTATTTCCTTAAAAAAGCCCAACCAACCGGCCTGGTTACCACTTCTGTCTGTCCACATGTCGCCACCCCTTGATGACGTCAGCAGTCTCAGCTGGTCCTAGGACCCAAAACCTTAACCTCCAGATCACCTGGGGCTGTCCACGTAGCCCCCGCCCTGATGACGTCAGCAATTCCAGCTGGTAACCTGACCCCAATGCCATAACCACCTAACCACTTCAGCCTCTCGATGTGGCCCTCCCTCTTAGTGACTTCAGCACTTCCGCATGTCCCCCAGGCCGAAAACGATAACCACCTGAACACTTAAACATCTACACGTGGCCCCTCCCCCGTGAGGACGTCAGCACTTCCTGCCTGTCCCTGATCCCCAGCCCTTTAATTACCAGACCTCTTTAGGCTGTTCACCTGGGCCTGACCATATCCTTGGTCACCTCAGCCCTTCTGTCTGTCCACCTGGCACCTCGCTATTGCCGATATGAACACTTTAAACGGGTTACCGGGTCCGAATCCTTGTTCATGTGACTATTTCCCTTTTTTCCCTCGGCCCTGGTTCACCTCACCAATGAGCCATACTGGGAGGCGCGTAGCTCATAAGAACTATGGTGATTTCCAAATCTCTGGAAGTTGGCTTAAGGGACTAACAACCACAGCCCCAGGTAACCTTCTGCTCACAGCCTGCCTCTTTCCCGGTGGGATGGTGGCCAGCAGTAAGCCCCCAGCACTCCTATAGACATCCTTGTGTTTCCATGAGACCGGGATTATTCGTGCTCACCAACATGGGGGCATCTCACCCTGCAGTGACCAGCGATTCTGACAGTTCTGCTTATGGGGTTTGAAATCCGGATAACAGTAGTGTTGATGCTCTGAAAACCCTTTCCAAACTGGGAGAATAGACCAGCTCCCTCCACGGTCACTTATATTTCGTAGCGAACTGAGGGCTAGCTTTTTGCGTAATTCCTGGGTAACTTTCTTTCCGTGAGCAGAGCAACTTCTCGCTGCCTTCCAGAGTATGGAGCACAAGAATTTCGACAGTTTCCGACTTCTTGGGATCTTCCAATGTATTCTCCTTGCTCTGAAAGCCTTTACACTTGACCACTTCCAGTTGTTGACATGGGAGGCAGACCTGCTCATTCTGAGGATTTCTGGTATTTGCTGGGACAAGCCCCACCAATCGGCCTCGTTACCACTTATATTTGTCCACATTTTGCCACCCCTTGATGACGTCATCAGTCTCAGCTGGTCATAGGGACCAAAATCTTAACCACCAGAACACCTGGGACTGTCCACGTAGCCCCCGCCCTTAATGACGTCAGCACTTCCGGCCGGTAAACGGGCCTCAATCCCATAACCACCTGACCACTTCAGCCTTTCCATGTGGCCCCTTCCTGTTAGTGACGTCAGCACTTCCGGAGTGTCCCCCGGGCCAAAACCATAACCACAGGAGCACTTAAGCCTCTACACGTGGCCCCTATGCTGGAGGTTGTCAGTACTTCTTGCCTGTCCCTGTTCACCAGCCCTTTAATTACCAGAGCACTTCAGGCTGTTCACCTGGGCCTGACCAATTCCTTGGTCACCTCAGCCCTTCTGACTGACCACCTGGCACCTCCCTATTGCCGATATGAACACTTTAAAAAGGGTTACCGGGTCCGCATCCTTGTTCATGTGACTAATTCCCGTTTTTCCCTCGGCCCTGGATCACCTCACCATTGAGCCACTCTGGGAGGCGCGTCGCTCATAAGAACTGTGGTGATTTCCAAATCTCTGGAAGTTGGCTTAAGGGCCTAACACACACAGCCCCAGGTAACCTTCTGCTCACAGCCTACCTCTTTCCCGGTCGGATGGTGGCCAGCAGTAAGCCCCCAGCACTCCTATAGACATCCTTGTGTTTCCATGAGACTTGGATTATCCATGCTCACCAACATGGGGGCATCTCACCCTGCAGTAACCTGAGACTCTGACAGCCCTGCATATGGGGTTTGAAATCCGGAAAACAGCAGTGTTGAGGCCCTGAAAACCCTTTCTAAACTGAAAGAATAGACTAGCCCCCTCCACGGTCAATTAAATTTCGTAGCTAACTGAGGCCCCGCTTTTCCTTAATTCCCGGTGAACTTTTTTTTGTGAGGTGAGCTACCTTCTCGCTGCCTTCCAGAGTTTGGACCACAAGAAGTTCGGCAATTTCCGACATCTAGGGATCCTCCAATGTATTCTCTTGGCTCTAAAAGCCTTTACACTTGAACACTTTCAGTTGTTGACATGGGAGGCAGACCTGGTCAACCTGAGGTTTTCTGGTAATTCCTGGGAGAAGCGCAACCAATCGGCCTCGTTAACACTTCTGTCTGTGCACATGTCGCTACCCCTTGATGATGACAGCAGTCTCAGCTGGTCCTAGGCCCAAAAATCTTAACCTCCAGATTACCTGGGACTGTCCATGTAACCCCCGCCCTTGATGACGTCAGCACTTCCAGCTGGAAACCTGGCCACAATCCCATAACCACCTGACTACTTCAGCCTCTCGATGTGGCCCCTCCCTCTTAGTGACGTGAGCACTTCCAGCTTGTCCCCTGGGACCAGAACCATAACCACCTGAGCACTTAAGCATCTACAGGTGGCCCCTCCCACTTGAGGACGTCAGCACTTCCTGCCTGTCCCTGATCCCCAGCCCTTTAATTACCAGAGCAATTCAGGCTGTTCACCTGGGCCTGACCATATCCTTAGTCACATCAGGCCTTCTGACTGTCCACCTGGCACATCCCTATTGCCAATATGAACAGTTTAAACGGGTTATCGAGTCCGAATCCTTGTTCATGTGACTATTTCCCATTTTTCCCTCGGCCCTGGTTCACCTCAACAATGAGCCACACTGGGAGGCGCGTAGCTCATAAGAACTATGGTGATTTCCAAATCTCTGGAAGTTGGCTTAAGGGCCTAACACGCACAGCCCCAGGTAACCTTCTGCTCACAGCCTGCCTCTTTCCTGGAGGGATGGTGGCCAGCAGTTTGCCCTCAGCACTCCTATAGACATCCTTGTGTTTCCATGAGGCCTGGATTATCCATGCTCACCAACATGGGGGCAACTCACCATGCAGTAACCTGCGACTCTGACAGCCCTGCATATGGGGTTTGAAATCCAGAAAACAGCAGTGTTGAGGCCCTGAAAACTCTTTCCAAACTGGGAGAATAGACCAGCTCCCTCCACGGTCACTTAAATTTTGTAGCGAACTGAGGGCCAGCTTTTTGCTTAATTCCTGGGGAACTGTCTTTCCGTGAGGAGAGCTACCTTCTCGCTGCCTTCCAGAGTATGGACCACAAGAAGTTCGGCACTTTCCGACTTCTTGGGATCCTCCAATATATTCTACTGGCTCTAAAAGCCTTTACACTTGACCACTTCCACTTGTTGACATGGGAGGCAGACCTGGTCAACCTGAAAATTTCTGGTATTTCCTTAAAAAAGCCCAACCAACCGGCCTGGTTACCACTTCTGTCTGTCCACATGTCGCCACCCCTTGATGACGTCAGCAGTCTCAGCTGGTCCTAGGCCCCAAAACCTTAACCTCCAGATCACCTGGGGCTGTCCACGTAGCCCCCGCCCTGATGACGTCAGCAATTCCAGCTGGTAACCTGACCCCAATGCCATAACCACCTAACCACTTCAGCCTCTCGATGTGGCCCTCCCTCTTAGTGACTTCAGCACTTCCGCATGTCCCCCAGGCCGAAAACGATAACCACCTGAACACTTAAACATCTACACGTGGCCCCTCCCCCGTGAGGACATCAGCACTTCCTGCCTGTCCCTGATCCCCAGCCCTTTAATTACCAGACCTCTTCAGGCTGTTCACCTGGGCCTGATCATATCCTGGGTCACCTCAGCCCTTCTGTCTGTCCACCTGGTACCTCGCTATTGCTGATATGAACACTTTAAACGGGTTACCGGGTCCGAATCCTTGTTCATGTGACTACTTCCCTGTTTTCCCTCGGCCCTGGTTCACCTCACCAATGAGCCATACTGGGAGGCGCGTAGCTCATAAGAACTATGGTGATTTCCAAATCTCTGGAAGTTGGCTTAAGGGCCTAACACCCACAGCCCCAGGTAACCTTCTGCTCACAGCCTGCCTTTTTTCCGGTGGGATGGTGGCCAGCAGTAAGCCCCCAGCACTCCTATAGACATCCTTGTGTTTCCATGAGACGGGGATTATTCATGCTCACCAACATGGGGGCATCTCACCCTGCAGTGACCAGCGATTCTGACAGTTCTGCATATGGGGTTTGAAATCCGGAAAACAGTAGTGTTGATGCTCTGAAAACCCTTTCCAAACTGGGAGAAGAGACCAGCTCCCTCCACGGTCACTTAAATTTCGTAGCGAACTGAGGGCTAGCTTTTTGCGTAATTCCTGGGTAACTTTCTTTCCGTGAGCAGAGCAACTTCTCGCTGCCTTCCAGAGTATGGAGCACAAGAATTTCGGCAGTTTCCGACTTCTTGGGATCCTCCAATGTATTCTCCTGGCTCTGAAAGCCTTTACACTTGACCACTTCCAGTTGTTGACATGGGAGGCAGACCTGCTCAATCTGAGGATTTCTGGTATTTGCTGGGACAAGCCCAACCAATCGGCCTCGTTACCACTTATGTTTGTCCACATGCTGCCACCCCTTCATGACGTCATCAGTCTCAGCTGGTCATAGGGACCAAAATCTTAACCACCAGAACACCTGGGACTGTCCACGTGGTCCCCGCCCTTAATGACGTCAGAACTTCCGGCCGGTAAACGGGCCCCAATCCCATAACCACCTGACCACTTCAGCCTTTCCATGTGGCCCCTTCCTGTTAGTGACGTCAGCACTTCCGGAGTGTCCCCCGGGCAAAAACCATAACCAGAGGAGCACTTAAGCCTCTACACGTGGCTCCTATGCTGGAGGATGTCAGTACTTCTTGCCTATCCCTGATCACCAGCCCTTTAATTACCAGAGCACTTCAGGCTGTTCACCTGGGCCTGACCAATTCCTTGGTCACCTCAGGCCTTCTGACTGTCCACCTGGCACATCCCTATTGTCGATATGAACAGTTTAAACGGGTTATCGAGTCCGAATCCTTGTGCATGTGATATTATCCCATTTTTCCCTCGGCCCTGGTTCACCTCACCAATGAGCCACACTGGGAGGCGCGTAGCTCATAAGAACTATGGTGATTTCCATATCTCTGGAAGTTGGCTTAAGGGCCTAACACACACAGCCCCAGGTAACCTTCTGCTCACAGCCTACTTCTTTCCCGGTGGGATGGTGGCCAGCAGTAAGCCCCCAGCACTCCTATAGACATCCTTGTGTTTCCATGAGACTTGGATTATCCATGCTCACCAACATGGAGGCATCTCACCCTGCAGTAACCTGCGACTCAGACAGCCCTGCATATGGGGTTTGAAATCCGGAAAACAGCAGTGTTGAGGCCCTGAAAACCCTTTCTAAACTGAAAGAATAGACTAGCCCGCTCCAAGGTCAATTAAATTTCGTAGCTAACTGAGGCCCCGCTTTTCCTTAATTCCTGGTGAACTTTTTTTTTGTGAGGTGAGCTACCTTCTCACTGCCTTCCAGAGTTTGGACCACAAGAAGATCGGCAATTTACAACATCTAGGGATCCTCCAATGTATTCTCTTGGCTCTAAAAGCCTTTACACTTGAACACTTTCAGTTGTTGACATGGGATGCAGACCTGGTCAACCTGAGGATTTCTGGTAATTCCTGGGAGAAGCGCAACCAATCGGCCTCGTTACCACTTCTGTCTGTCCACATGTCGCTACCCCTTGATGATGTCAGCAGTCTCAGCTGGTCCTAGGCCCCAAAATCTTAACCTCCAGATCACCTGGGACTGTCCATATAGCCCCCGCCCTTGATGACGTCAGCACTTCCAGCTGGAAAACGGGCCCTAATCCCATAACCACCTGACCACTTCAGCCTTTCCATGTGGCCCCTCCCTCTTAGTGATGTGAGCACTTCCAGCTTGTCCCCTGGGACCAGAACCATAACCACCTGAGCACTTAAGCATCTACACGTGGCCCCTCCCCCGTGAGAACGTCAGCACTTCCTGCCTGTCCCTGATCCCCATCCCTTTAATTACTAGACCTCTTCAGGCTGTTCACCTGGGCCTGACCATATCCTTGGTCACCTCAGCCCTTCTGTCTGTCCACCTGGCACCTCGCTATTGCCGATATGAACACTTTAAACGGGTTACTGGGTCCGAATCCTTGTTCAGGTGACTATTTCCCTTTTTTCCCTTGGCCCTGGTTCACCTCACCAATGAACCATACTGGGAGGCGCGTAGCTCATAAGAACTGTGGTGATTTCCAAATCTCTGGAAGTTGGCTTAAGGGCCTAACACCCACAGCCCCAGGTAACCTTCTGCTCACAGCCTGCCTCTTTCCCGGTGGGATGGTGGCCAGCAGTAAGCCGCCAGCACTCCTATAGACATCCTTGTGTTTCCATGAGACCTGGATTATCCATGCTCACCAACATGGGGGCATCTCACCCTGCAGTAACCTGCGACTCTTACAGCCCTGCATATGGGGTTTGAAATCCGGAAAACAGCAGTTTTTAGGCCCTGAAAACCCTTTCTAAACTGAAAGAATAGACTAGCCCCCTCCATGGTCAATTAAATTTCATAGCTAACTGAGGCCCCGCTTTTCCTTAATTGCTGGTGACCTTTTTTTTATGAGGTGAGCTACCTTCTCGCTGCCTTCCAGAGTTTGGACCACAAGAAGTTCGGCAATTTCCGACATTTAGGGATCCTCCAATGTATTCTCTTGGCTCTAAAAGCCTTTACACTTGAACACTTTCAGTTGTTGACATGGGAGGCAGACCTGGTCAACCTGAGTATTTCTGGTAATTCCTGGGAGAAGCGCAACCAATCGGCCTCGTTACCACTTCTGTCTGTCCACATGTCGCTACCCCTTGATGATGTCAGCAGTCTCAGCTGGTCCTAGGCCCCAAAATCTTAACCTCCAGATCACCTGGGACTGTCCATGTAGCCCCCGCCCTTGATGACGTCAGCACTTCCAGCTGGAAACCGGGCCACAATCCCATAACCACCTGACTACTTCAGCCTCTCGATGTGGCCCCTCCCTCTTAGTGATGTGAGCACTTCCAGCTTGTCCCCTGGGACCAGAACCATAACCACCTGAGCACTTAAGCATCTACAGGTGGCCCCACCCCCTTGAGGACGTCAGCACTTCCTTCCTGTCCCTGATCCCCAGCCCTTTAATTACCAGAGCAATTCAGGCTGTTCACCTGGGCCTGACCATATCCTTAGTCACCTCAGTCCTTCTGACTGTCCACCTGGCACATCCCTATTGCCGATATGAACAGTTTAAACGGGTTATCGAGTCCGAATCCTTGTTCATGTGACTATTTCCCGTTTTTCCCTCGGCCCTGGTTCACCTCAACAATGAGCCACACTGGAGGAGCGTAGCTCATAAGAACCATGGTGATTTCCAAATCTCTGGAAGTTGGCTTAAGGGCCTAACACCCACAGCCCCAGGTAACCTTCTGCTCACAGCCTGCCTCTTTCCCGGTGGGATGGTGGCCAGCAGTAAGCCCCCAGCACTCCTATAGACATCCTTGTGTTTCCATGAGGCCTGGATTATCGATGCTCACAAACATGGGGGCAACTCACCATGCAGTAACCTGCGACACTGACAGCCCTGCATATGGGGTTTGAAATCCAGAAAACAGCAGTGTTGAGGCCCTGAAAACTCTTTCCAAACTGGGAGAATAGACCAGCTCCCTCCACGGTCACTTAAATTTCGTAGCGAACTGAGGGCCAGCTTTTTGCTTAATTCCTGGGCAACTGTCTTTCCGTGAGGAGAGCTACCTTCTCGCTGCCTTCCAGAGTATGGACCACAAGAAGTTCGGAACTTTCCGACTTCTTGGGATCCTCCAATATATTCTACTGGCTCTAAAAGCCTTTACACTTGACCAATTCCACTTGTTGACATGGGAGGCAGACCTGGTCAACCTGAAAATTTCTGGTATTTCCTTAAAAAAGCCCAACCAACCGGCCTGGTTACCACTTCTGTCTGTCCACATGTCGCCACCCCTTGATGACGTCAGCAGTCTCAGCTGGTCTTAGGCCCCAAAACCTTAACCTCCAGATGACCTGGGGCTGTCCTCGTAGCCCCCGCCCTGATGACGTCAGCAATTCCAGCTGGTAACCTGACCCCAATGCCATAACCACCTAACCACTTCAGCCTCTCGATGTGGCCCTCCCTCTTAGTGACTTCAGCACTTCCGCATGTCCCCCAGGCCGAAAACGATAACCACCTGAACACTTAAACATCTACACGTGGCCCCTCCCCCGTGAGGACCTCAGCACTTCCTGCCTGTCCCTGATCCCCAGCCCTTTAATTACCAGACCTCTTCAGGCTGTTCACCTGGGCCTGACCATATCCTTGGTCAACTCAGCCCTTCTGTCTGTCCACCTGGCACCTCGCTATTGCCGATATGAACACTTTAAACGGGTTACTGGGTCCGAATCCTTGTTCAGGTGACTATTTCCCTGTTTTCCCTTGGCCCTGGTTCACCTCACCAATGAACCATACTGGGAGGCGCGTAGCTCATAAGAACTGTGGTGATTTCCAAATCTCTGGAAGTTGGCTTAAGGGCCTAACACCCACAGCCCCAGGTAACCTTCTGCTCACAGCCTGCCTCTTTCCCGGTGGGATGGTGGCCAGCAGTAAGCCTCCAGCACTCCTATAGTCATCCTTGTGTTTCCATGAGACGTGGATTGTCCATGCTCACCAACATGGGGGCATCTCACCCTGCAGTAACCTGCGACTCTGACAGCCCTGCATATGGGGTTTGAAATCCGGAAAACAGCAGTGTTGAGGCCCTGAAAACCATTTCTAAACTGAAAGAATAGACTAGCCCCCTCCACGGTCAATTAAATTTCGTAGCTAACTGAGGCCCCGCTTTTCCTTAATTCCTGGTGAACTTTTTTTGTGAGGTGAGCTACCTTCTCGCTGCCTTCCAGAGTTTGGACCACAAGAAGTTCGGCAATTTCCGACATCTAGGGATCCTCCAATGTATTCTCTTGGCTCTAAAAGCCTTTACACTTGAACACTTTCAGTTGTTGACATGGGAGGCAGACCTGCTCAATCTGAGGATTTCTGGTATTTGCTGGGACAAGCCCAACCAATCGGCCTCGTTACCACTTATGTCTGTCCACATGTCGCTACCCCTTGATGATGTCAGCAGTCTCAGCTGGTCCTAGGCCCTAAAACGTTAACCTCCAGATCACCTGTGACTGTCTATGTAGCCCCCGCCCTTGATTACGTCAGCACTTCCAGCTGGAAACCGGGCCACAATCCCATAACCACCTGACTACTTCAGCCTCTCGATGTGGCCCCTCCCTCTTAGTGACGTGAGCACTTCCAGCTTGTCCCCTGGGACCAGAACCATAACCACCTGAGCACTTAAGCATCTACAGGTGGCCCCTCCCCCTTGAGGACGTCAGCACTTCCTGCCTGTCCCTGATCCCCAGCCCTTTAATTACCAGAGCAATTCAGGCAGTTCACCTGGGCCTGACCATGTCCTTCGTCACATCAGGCCTTCTGACTGTCCACCTGGCACATCCCTATTGCCGATATGAACAGTTTAAACGGGTTATCGAGTCCGAATCCTTGTGCTTGTGATATTTTCCCATTTTTCCCTCGGCCCTGGTTCACCTCAACAATGAGCCACACTGGGAGGCGCGTAGCTCATAAGAACTATGGTGATTTCCAAATCTCTAGAAGTTGGCTTAAGGGCCTAACACCCACAGCCCCAGGTACCCTTCTGCTCACAGCCTGCCTCTTTCCCGGTGGGATGGTGGCCAGCAGTAAGCCCCCAGCACTCCTATAGACATCCTTGTGTTTCCATGAGACCGGGATTATTCATGCTCACCAACATGGGGGCATCTCACCCTGCAGTGACCAGCGATTCTGACAGTTCTGCATATGGGGTTTGAAATCCGGAAAACAGTAGTGATGATGCTCTGAAAACTCTTTCCAAACTGGGAGAATAGACCAGCTCCCTCCACGGTCACTTAAATTTCGTATCGAACTGAGGGCTAGCTTTTTGCGTAATTCCTGGGTAACTTTCTTTCAGTGAGCAGAGCAACTTCTCGCTGCCTTCCAGAGTATGGAGCACATGAATTTCGGCAGTATCCGACTTCTTGGGATCCTCCAATGTATTCTCCTGGCTCTGAAAGCCTTTACACTTGACCACTTCCAGTTGTTGACATGGGAGGCAGACCTGCTCAATCTGAGGATTTCTGGTATTTGCTGGGAGAAGCGCAACCAATCGGCCTCGTTACCACTTATGTTTGTCCACATGTTGTCACCCCTTGATGACGTCATCAGTCTCAGCTGGTCATAGGGACCAAAATCTTAACCACCAGAACACCTGGTACTGTCCACGTAGCCCCCGCCCTTAATGACGTCAGCACTTCCGGCCGGTAAACTGGCCCCAATCCCATAACCACCTGACCACTTCAGCCTTTCCATGTGGCCCCTTCCTGTTAGTGACGTCAGCACTTCCGCAGTGTCCCCCAGGCAAAAACCATAACCACAGTAGCACTTAAGCCTCTAAACGTGGCCCCTATGCTGGAGGATGTCAGTACTTCTTGCCTGTCCCTGATCACCAGCCCTTTAATTACCAGAGCACTTCAGGCTGTTCACCTGGGGCTGACCAATTACTTGGTCACCTCAGCCCTTCTGACTGTCCACCTGGCACCTCCCTATGGCCGATATGAACACTTTAAAAAGGGTTACCGGGTCCGCATCCTTGTTCATGTGACTAATTCCCGTTTTTCCCTCGGCCCTGGATCACCTCACCATTGAGCCACTCTGGAAGGCGCGTCGCTCATAAGAACTATGGTGATTTCCAAATCTCTGGAAGTTGGCTTAAGGGCCTAACACACACAGCCCCAGGTACCCTTCTGCTCACAGCCTGCCTCTTTCCCGGTGGGATGGTGGACAGCAGTAAGCCCCCAGCACTCCTATAGACATCCTTGTGTTTCCATGAGACCTGGATTATCCATGCTCACCAACATGGGGGCATCTCACCCTGCAGTGACAAGCGATTCTGACAGTTCTGCATATGGTGTTTGAAATCCGGAAAACAGTAGTGTTGATGCTCTGAAAACCCTTTCCAAACTGGGAGAATAGACCAGCTCCCTCCACGGTCACTTAAATTTTGTAGCGAACTGAGGGCTAGCTTTTTGCGTATTTCTGGGTAACTTTCTTTCAGTGAGCAGAGCAACTTCTCGCTGCATTCCAGAGTATGGACCACAAGAAATTCGGCAGTTTTTGACTTCTTGGGATCCTCCAATGTATTCTCCTGGCTCTGAAAGCCTTTACACTTGACCACTTCCAGTTGTTGACATGGGAGGCAGACCTACTCAATCTGAGGATTTCTGGTATTTGCTGGGACAAGCCCAACCAATCGGCCTCGTTACCACTTATGTTTGTCCACATGTTGCCACCCCTTGATGACGTCATCAGTCTCAGCTGGTCATAGGGACCAAAATCTTAACCACCAGAACACCTGGGACTGTCCATGTAGCCCCCGCCCTTAATGACGTCAGCACTTCCGGAGTTTCCCCCGGGCCAAAACCATAACCACAGGAGCACTTTAGCCTCTACACGTGGCCCCTATGCTGGAGGATGTCAGTACTTCTTGCCTGTCCCTGATCACCAGCCCTTTAATTACCAGAGCACTTCAGGCTGTTCACCTGGGCTTGACCAATTCCTTGGTCACCTCAGCCCTTCTGACTGTCCACCTGGCACCTCCCTATTGCCGATATGAACACTTTAAAAAGGGTTACCGGGTCAGCATCCTTGTTCATGTGACTAATTCCCGTTTTTCCCTCGGCCCTGGATCACCTCACCATTGAGCCACTCTGGGAGGCGCGTCGCTCATAAGAACTATGGTGATTTCCAAATCTCTGGAAGTTGGCTTAAGGGCCTAACACACACAGCCCCATGTAACCTTCTGCTCACAGCCTACCTCTTTCCCGGTGGGATGGTGGCCAGCAGTAAGCCCCCAGCACTCCTATAGACATCCTTGTGTTTCCATGAGACGTGGATTATCCATGCTCACCAACATGGGGGCATCTCACCCTGCAGTAACCTGAGACTCTGACAGCCCTGCATATGGGGTTTGAAATCCGGAAAACAGCAGTGTTGAGGCCCTGAAAACCCTTTCTAAACTGAAAGAATAGACTAGCCCCCTCCACGGTCAATTAAATTTCGTACCTAACTGAGGCCCCGCTTTTCCTTAATTCCTGGTGAACTTTTTTTTGTGAGGTGAGCTACCTTCTCGCTGCCTTCCAGAGTTTGGACCACAAGAAGTTCGGCAATTTCCGACATCTAGGGATCCTCCAATGTATTCTCTTGGCTCTAAAAGCCTTTACACTTGAACACTTTCAGTTGTTGACATGGGAGGCAGACCTGGTCAACCTGAGGATTTCTGGTAATTCCTGGGAGAAGCGTAACCAATCGGCCTCGTTACCACTTCTGTCTGTCCACATGTCGCTACCCCTTGATGATGTCAGCAGTCTCAGCTGGTCCTAGGCCCCAAAACCTTAACCTCCAGATCACCAGGGGCTGTCCACGTAGCCCCTGCCCTGATGACGTCAGCAATTCAAGTTGGTAACCTGACCCCAATGCCATAACCACCTAACCACTTCAGCCTCTCAATGTGGCCCTCCCTCTTAGTGACTTCAGCACTTCTGCATGTCCCCCAGGCCCAAAACGATAACCACCTGAACACTTAAACATCTCCAGGTGGCCCCTCCCCCGTGAGGACGTCAGCACTTCCTGCCTGTCCCTGATCCCCAGCCCTTTAATTACCAGACCACTTCAGACTGTTCACCTGGGCCTGACCATATCCTTGGTCACCTCAGCCTTTCTGTCTGTCCACCTGGCACCTCGCTATTGCCGATATGAACACTTTAAAAAGGGTTACCGGGTCCGAATCCTTGTTCATGTGATTATTTCCCTGTTTTCCCTCGGCCCTGGTTCACTTCACCAATGAGCCACACTGGGAGGCGCGTAGCTCATAAGAACTGTGGTGATTTCCAAATCTCTGGAAGTTGGCTTAAGGGCCTAACACCCACAGCCCCAGGTAACCTTCTGCTCACAGCCTGCCTCTTTCCCGGTGGGATGGTGGCCAGCAGTAAGCCCCCAGCACTCCTATAGACATCCTTGTGTTTCCATGAGACTTGGATTATCCATGCTCACCAACATGGGGGCATCTCACCCTGCAGTAACCTGCGACTCTGACAGCCCTGCATATGGGGTTTGAAATCCGGAAAACAGCAGTGTTGAGGCCCTAAAAACCCTTTCTAAACTGAAAGAATAGACTAGCCCCCTCCACGGTCAATTAAATTTCGTAGCTAACTGAGGCCCTGGTTTTCCTTAATTCCCGGTGAACTTTTTTTTGTGAGGTGAGCTACCTTCTCGCTGCCTTCCAGAGTTTGGAACAGAAGAAGTTCGGCAATTTCCGACATATAGGGATCCTCCAATGTATTCTGTTGGCTCTAAAAGCCTTTACACTTGAACACTTTCAGTTGTTGACATGGGAGGCAGACCTGGTCAACCTGAGGATTTCTGGTAATTCCTGGGAGAAGCGCAACCAATCGTCCTCGTTAACACTTCATTCTGTGTACATGTCGCTACCCCTTGATGATGTCAGCAGTCTCAGCTGGTCCTAGGACCCAAAATCTTAACCTCCAGATCACCTGGGACTGTCCATGTAACCCCCGCCCTTGATGACGTCAGCACTTCCAGCTGGAAACCGGGCCACAATCCCATAACCACCTGACTACTTCAGCCTCTCGATGTGGCCCCTCACTCTTAGTGACGTGAGCACTTCCAGCTTGTCCCCTGGGACCAGAACCATAACCAACTGAGCACTTAAGCATCTCCAGGTGGCCCCTCCTACTTGAGGACGTCAGCACTTCCTGCCTGTCCCTGATCCCCAGCCCTTTAATTACCAGAGCAATTCAGGCTGTTCACCTGGGCCTGACCATATCCTTAGTCACATCAGGCCTTCTGACTGTCCACCTGGCACATCCCTATTGCCGATATGAACAGTTTAAACGGGTTATCGAGTCCGAATCCTTGTTCATGTGACTATTTCCCATTTTTCCCTCGGCCCTGGTTCACCTCAACAATGAGCCACACTGGGAGGCGTGTAGCTCATAAGAACTATGGTGATTTCCAAATCTCTGGAAGTTGGCTTAAGGGCCTAACACCCAAAGCCCCAGGTAACCTTCTGCTCACAGCCTGCCTCTTTCCCGGTGGGATGGTGGCCAGCAGTAAGCCCCCAGCACTGCTATAGACATCCTTGTGTTTCCATGAGGCCTGGATTATCCATGCTCACCAACATGGGGGCAACTCACCATGCAGTAACCTGCGACTCTGACAGCCCTGCATATGGGGTTTGAAATCCAGAAAACAGCAGTGTTGAGGCCCTGAAACTCTTTCCAAACTGGGAGAATAGACCAGCTCCCTCCACGGTCACTTAAATTTTGTAGCGAACTGAGGGCCAGCTTTTTGCTTAATTCCTGGGGAACTGTCTTTCCGTGAGGGGAGCTACCTTCTCGCTGCCTTCCAGAGTATGGACCACAAGAAGTTCGGCACTTTCCGACTTCTTGGGATCCTCCAATATATTCTACTGGCTCTAAAAGCCTTTACACTTGACCACTTCCACTTGTTGACATGGGAGGCAGACCTGGTCAACCTGAAAATTTCTGGTATTTCCTTAAAAAAGCCCAACCATCCGGCCTGGTTACCACTTCTGTCTGTCCACATGTCTCCACCCCTTGATGACGTCAGCAGTCTCAGCTGGTCTTAGGCCCCAAAACCTTAACCTCCAGATGACCTGGGGCTGTCCTCGTAGCCCCCGCCCTGATGACGTCAGCAATTCCAGCTGGTAACCTGACCCCAATGCCATAACCACCTAACCACTTCAGCCTCTGGATGTGGCCCTCCCTCTTAGTGACTTCAGCACTTCCCCATGTCCCCCAGGCCCAAAATGATAACCACCTGAACACTTAAACATCTACACGTGGCCCCTCCCCCGTGAGGACATCAGCACTTCCTGCCTGTCCCTGATCCCCAGCCCTTTAATTACCAGACCTCTTCAGGCTGTTCACCTGGGCCTGACCATATCCTTGGTCACCTCAGCCCTTCTGTCTGTCCACCTGGCATCTCGCTATTGCCAATATGAACACTTTAAACGGGTTACCGGGTCCGCATCCTTGTTCATGTGACTACTTCCCTGTTTTCCCTCGGCCCTGGTTCACCTCACCAATGAGCCATACTGGGAGGCGCGTAGCTCATAAAAACTATGGTGATTTCCAAATCTCTGGAAGTTGGCTTAAGGGCCTAACACACACAGCCCCAGGTACCCTTCTGCTCACAGCCTGCCTCTTTCCCGGTGGGATGGTGGCCAGCAGTAAGCCCCCAGCACTCCTATAGACATCCTTGTGTTTCCATGAGACCGGGATTATTCATGCTCACCAACATGGGGGCATCTCACCCTGCAGTGACCAGCGATTCTGACAGTTCTGCATATGGGGTTTGAAATCCGGAAAACAGTAGTGTTGATGCTCTGAAAACCCTTTCCAAACTGGGAGAATAGACCAGCTCCCTCCTCGGTCACTTAAATTTCGTAGCGAACTGAGGGCCAGCTTTTTGCGTAATTCCTGGGTAACTTTCTTTCAGTGAGCAGAGCAACTTCTCGCTGCCTTCCAGAGTATGGAGCACATGAATTTCGGCAGTATCCGACTTCTTGGGATCCTCCAATGTATTCTCCTGGCTCTGAAAGCCTTTACACTTGACCACTTCCAGTTGTTGACATGGGAGGCAGACCTGCTCAATCTGAGGATTTCTGGTATTTGCTGGGAGAAGCGCAACCAATCGGCCTCGTTACCACTTATGTTTGTCCACATGTTGTCACCTCTTGATGACGTCATCAGTCTCAGCTGGTCATAGGGACCAAAATCTTAACCACCAGAACACCTGGGACTGTCCACGTAGCCCCCGCCCTTAATGACGTCAGCACTTCCGGAGTTTCCCCCGGGCCAAAACCATAACCACAGGAGCACTTTAGCCTCTACACGTGGCCCCTATGCTGGAGGATGTCAGTACTTCTTGCCTGTCCCTGATCACCAGCCCTTTAATTACCAGAGCACTTCAGGCTGTTCACCTGGGCTTGACAAATTCCTTGGTCACCTCAGCCCTACTGACTGTCCACCTGGCACCTCCCTATTGCCGATATGAACACTTTAAAAAGGGTTACCGGGTCAGCATCCTTGTTCATGTGACTAATCCCCGTTTTTCCCTCGGCCCTGGATCACCTCACCATTGAGCCACTCTGGGAGGCGCGTTGCTCATAAGAACTATGGTGATTTCCAAATCTCTGGAAGTTGGCTTAAGGGCCTAACACACACAGCCCCATGTAACCTTCTGCTCACAGCCTACCTCTTTCCCGGTGGGATGGTGGCCAGCAGTAAGCCCCCAGCACTCCTATAGACATCCTTGTGTTTCCATGAGACGTGGATTATCCATGCTCACCAACATGGGGGCATCTCACTCTGCAGTAACCTGAGACTCTGACAGCCCTGCATATGGGGTTTGAAATCCGGAAAACAGCAGTGTTGAGGCCCTGAAAACCCTTTCTAAACTGAAAGAATAGACTAGCCCCCTCCACGGTCAATTAAATTTCGTACCTAACTGAGGCCCCGCTTTTCCTTAATTCCTGGTGAACTTTTTTTTGTGAGGTGAGCTACCTTCTCGCTGCATTCCAGAGTTTGGACCACAAGAAGTTCGGCACTTTCCGACATCTAGGGATCCTCCAATGTATTCTCTTGGCTCTAAAAGCCTTTACACTTGAACACTTTCAGTTGTTGACATGAGAGGCAGACCTGGTCAACCTGAGGATTTCTGGTAATTCCTGGGAGAAGCGCAACCAATCGGCCTCGTTACCACTTCTGTCTGTCCACATGTCGCTACCCCTTGATGATGTCAGCAGTCTCAGCTGGTCCTAGGCCCCAAAATCTTAACCTCCAGATCACCTGGGACTGTCCATGTAGCCCCCGCCCTTGATGATGTCAGCACTTCCAGCTTGTCCCCTGGGACCAGAACCATAACCACCTGAGCACTTAAGCATCTACAGGTGGCCCCTCCCCCTTGAGGACATCAGCACTTCCTGCCTGTCCCTGATCCCCAGCCCTTTAATTACCAGAGCAATTCAGGCTGTTCACCTGGGCCTGACCATATCCTTAGTCACCTCAGTCCTTCTGACTGTCCACCTGGCACATCCCTATTGCCGATATGAACAGTTTAAATGGGTTCCCGGGTCCGAATCCTTGTTCATGTGACTATTTCCCTTTTTTCCCTCGGCCCTGGTTCACCTCACCAATGAGCCATACTGGGAGGCGCGTAGCTCATAAGAACTATGGTGATTTCCAAATCTCTGGAAGTTGGCTTAAGGTCCTAACACCCACAGCCCCAGGTAACCTTCTGCTCACAGCCTGCCTCTTTCCCGGTGGGATGGTGGCCAGCAGTAAGCCCCCAGCACTCCTATAGACATCCTTGTGTTTCCATGAGACCGGGATTATTCATGCTCACCAACATGGGGGCATCTCACCCTGCAGTGACCAGCGATTCTGACAGTTCTGCATATGGGGTTTGAAATCCGGAAAACAGTAGTGTTGATGCTCTGAAAACCCTTTCCAAACTGGGAGAATAGACCAGCTCCCTCCACGGTCACTTAAATTTCGTAGCGAACTGAGGGCTAGCTTTTTGCGTAATTCCTGGGTAACTTTCTTTCAGTGAGCAGAGCAACTTCTCGCTGCCTTCCAGAGTATGGACCACAAGAATTTCGGCAGTCCGACTTCTTGGGATCCTCCAATGTATTCTCCTGGCTCTGAAAGCCTTTACACTTGACCACTTCCAGTTGTTGACATGGGAGGCAGACCTGCTCAATCTGAGGATTTCTGGTATTTGCTGGGACAAGCCCAACCAATCGGCCTCGTTACCACTTATGTTTGTCCACATGTTGCCACCCCTTGATGACGTCATCAGTCTCAGCTGGTCATAGGGACCAAAATCTTAACCACCAGAACACCTGGGACTGTCCACGTAGCCCCCGCCCTTAATGGCGTCAGCACTTCCGGAGCTTCCCCCGGGCCAAAACCATAACCACAGGAGCACTTTAGCCTCTACACGTGGCCCCTATGCTGGAGGATGTCAGTACTTCTTGCCTGTCCCTGATCACCAGCCCTTTAATTACGAGACCTCTTCAGGCTGTTCACCTGGGCCTGACCATATCCTTGGTCACCTCAGCCCTTCTGTGTGTCCACCTGGCACCTCGCTATTGCCGATATGAACACTTTAAACCGGTTACCGGGTCCGCATCCTTGTTCATGTGACTACTTCCCTGTTTTCCCTCGGCCCTGGTTCACCTCACCAATGAGCCATACTGGGAGGCGCGTAGCTCATAAAAACTATGGTGATTTCCAAATCTCTGGAAGTTGGCTTAAGGGCCTAACACCCACAGCCCCAGGTACCCTTCTGCTCACAGCCGGCCTCTTTCCCGGTGGGATGGTGGCCAGCAGTAAGCCCCCAGCACTCCTATAGACATCCTTGTGTTTCCATGAGACCGGGATTATTCATGCTCACCAACATGGGGGCATCTCACCCTGCAGTGACCAGCGATTCTGACAGTTCTGCATATGGGGTTTGAAATCCGGAAAACAGTAGTGATGATGCTCTGAAAACCCTTTCCAAACTGGGAGAATAGACCAGCTCCCTCCACGGTCACTTAAATTTCGTAGCGAACTGAGGGCTAGCTTTTTGCGTAATTCCTGGGTAACTTTCTTTCAGTGAGCAGAGCAACTTCTCGCTGCCTTCCAGAGTATGGAGCACATGAATTTCGGCAGTATCCGACATCTTGGGATCCTCCAATGTATTCTCTGGCTCTGAAAGCCTTTACACTTGACCACTTCCAGTTGTTGACATGGGAGGCAGACCTGCTCAATCTGAGGATTTCTGGTATTTGCTGGGAGAAGCGCAACCAATCGGCCTCGTTACCACTTATGTTTGTCCACATGTTGTCACCCCTTGATGACGTCATCAGTCTCAGCTGGTCATAGGGACCAAAATCTTAACCACCAGAACACCTGGGACTGTCCACGTAGCCCCCGCCCTTAATGACGTCAGCACTTCCGGCCGGTAAACTGGCCCCAATCCCATAACCACCTGACCACTTCAGCCTTTCCATGTGGCCCCTTCCTTTTAGTGACGTCAGCACTTTCGCAGTGTCCCCCAGGCAAAAACCATAACCACAGTAGCACTTAAGCCTCTACACGTGGCCCCTATGCTGGAGGATGTCAGTACTTCTTGCCTGTCCCTGATCACCAGCCCTTTAATTACCAGAGCACTTCAGGCTGTTCACCTGGGGCTGACCAATTCCTTGGTCCCCTCAGCCCTTCTGACTGTCCACCTGGCACCTCCCTATGGCCGATATGAACACTTTAAAAAGGGTTACCGGGTCCGCATCCTTGTTCATGTGACTAATTCCCGTTTTTCCCTCGGCCCTGGATCACCTCACCATTGAGCCACACTGGGAGGCGCGTCGCTCATAAGAACTATGGTGATTTCCAAATCTCTGGAAGTTGGCTTAAGGGCCTAACACACACAGCCCCAGGTAACCTTCTGCTCACAGCCTGCCTCTTTCCCGGTGGGATGGTGGCCAGCAGTAAGCCCCCAGCACTCCTATAGACATCCTTGTGTTTCCATGAGACCTGGATTATCCATGCTCACCAACATGGGGGCATCTCACCCTGCAGTGACAAGCGATTCTGACAGTTCTGCATATGGTGTTTGAAATCCGGAAAACAGTAGTGTTGATGCTCTGAAAACCCTTTCCAAACTGGGAGAATAGACCAGCTCCCTCCACGGTCACTTAAATTTCGTAGCGAACTGAGGGCTAGCTTTTTGCGTATTTCTGGGTAACTTTCTTTCAGTGAGCAGAGCAACTTCTCGCTGCCTTCCAGAGTATGGACCACAAGAATTTCGGCAGTATCCGACTTCTTGGGATCCTCCAATGTATTCTCCTGGCTCTGAAAGCCTTTACACTTGACCACTTCCAGTTGTTGACATGGGAGGCAGACCTGCTCAATCTGAGGATTTCTGGTATTTGCTGGGAGAAGCGCAACCAATCGGCCTCGTTACCACTTATGTTTGTCCACATGTTGTCACCCCTTGATGACGTCATCAGTCTCAGCTGGTCATAGGGACCAAAATCTTAACCACCAGAACGTCTGGGACTGTCCACGTAGCCCCCGCCCTTAATGACGTCAGCACTTCCGGAGTTTCCCCCGGGCCAAAACCATAACCACAGGAGCACTTTAGCCTCTACACGTGGCCCCTATGCTGGAGGATGTCAGTACTTCTTGCCTGTCCCTGATCACCAGCCCTTTAAGTACCAGAGCACTTCAGGCTGTTCACCTGGGCTTGACCAATTCCTTGGTCACCTCAGCCCTTCTGACTGTCCACCTGGCACCTCCCTATTGCCGATACGAACACTTTAAAAAGGGTTACCGGGTCCGCATCCTTGTTCATGTGACTAATTCCCGGTTTTCCCTCGGCCCTGGATCACCTCACCATTGAGCCACTCTGGAAGGCGCGTCGCTCATAAGAACTATGGTGATTTCCAAATCTCTGGAAGTTGGCTTAAGGGCCTAACACACACAGCCCCATGTAACCTTCTGCTCACAGCCTACCTCTTTCCCGGTGGGATGGTGGCCAGCAGTAAGCCCCCAGCACTCCTGTAGACATCCTTGTGTTTCCATGAGACGTGGATTATCCATGCTCACCAACATTGGGGCATCTCACCCTGCAGTAACCTGAGACTCTGACAGCCCTGCATATGGGGTTTGAAATCCGGAAAACAGCAGTGTTGAGGCCCTGAAAACCCTTTCTAAACTGAAAGAATAGACTAGCCCCCTCCACGGTCAATTAAATTTCGTACCTAACTGAGGCCCCGCTTTTCCTTAATTCCTGGTGAACTTTTTTTTGTGAGGTGAGCTACCTTCTCGCTGCCTTCCAGAGTTTGGACCACAAGAAGTTCGGCACTTTCCGACATCTAGGGATCCTCCAATGTATTCTCTTGGCTCTAAAAGCCTTTACACTTGAACACTTTCAGTTGTTGACATGGGAGGCAGACCTGGTCAACCTGAGGATTTCTGGTAATTCCTGGGAGAAGCGCAACCAATCGGCCTCGTTACCACTTCTGTCTGTCCACATGTCGCTACCCCTTGATGATGTCAGCAGTCTCAGCTGGTCCTAGGCCCCAAAATCTTAACCTCCAGATCACCTGGGACTGTCCATGTAGCCCCCGCCCTTGATGACGTCAGCACTTCCAGCTGGAAACCGGGCCACAATCCCATAACCACCTGACTACTTCAGCCTCTCGATGTGGCCCCTCCCTCTTAGTGACGTGAGCACTTCCAGCTTGTCCCCTGGGACCAGAACCATAACCACCTGAGCACTTAAGCATCTACAGGTGGCCCCTCCCCCTTGAGGACATCAGCACTTCCTGCCTGTCCCTGATCCCCAGCCCTTTAATTACCAGAGCAATTCAGGCTGTTCACCTGGGCCTGACCAATTCCTTGGTCACCTCAGCCCTTCTGACTGTCCACCTGGCACCTCCCTATTGCCGATACGAACACTTTAAAAAGGGTTACCGGGTCCGCATCCTTGTTCATGTGACTAATTCCCGGTTTTCCCTCGGCCCTGGATCACCTCACCATTGAGCCACTCTTGGAGGCTCGTCGCTCATAAGAACTATGGTGATTTCCAAATCTCTGGAAGTTGGCTTAAGGGCCTAACACACACAGCCCCAGGTAACCTTCTGCTCACAGCCTGCCTCTTTCCCGGTGGGATGGTGGCCAGCAGTAAGCCCCCAGCACTCCTATAGACATCCTTGTGTTTCCATGAGACCGGGATTATTCATGCTCACCAACATTGGGGCATCTCACCCTGCAGTGACCAGCGATTCTGACAGTTCTGCATATGGGGTTTGAAATCCGGAAAACAGTAGTGTTGATGCTCTGAAAACCCTTTCCAAACTGGGAGAATAGACCAGCTCCCTCCACGGTCACTTAAATTTCGTAGCGAACTGAGGGCTAGCTTTTTGCGTAATTCCTGGGTAACTTTCTTTCAGTGAGCAGAGCAACTTCTCGCTGCCTTCCAGAGTATGGACCACAAGAATTTCTGCAGTTTCCGACTTCTTGGGATCCTCCAATGTATTCTCCTGGCTCTGAAAGCCTTTACACTTGACCACTTCCAGTTGTTGACATGGGAGGCAGACCTGCTCAATCTGAGGATTTCTGGTATTTGATGGGACAAGCCCAACCAATCGGCCTCATTACCACTTATATTTGTCCACGTGTTGCCACCCCTTGATGACGTCATCAGTCTCAGCTGGTCATAGGGACCAAAATCTTAACCACCAGAACACCTGGGACTGTCCACGTAGCCCCCGCCCTTAATGACGTCAGCACTTCCGGCCGGTAAACGGGCCCCAATCCCATAACCACCTGACCACTTCAGCCTTTCCATGTGGCCCCTTCCTGTTAGTGACGTCAGCACTTCCGGAGTGTCCCCCGGGCAAAAACCATAACCACAGTAGCACTTAAGCCTCTACACGTGGCCCCTATGCTGGAGGATGTCAGTACTTCTTGCCTGTCCCTGATCACCAGCCCTTTAATTACCAGAGCACTTCAGGCTGTTCACCTGGGGCTGACCAATTCCTTGGTCCCCTCAGCCCCTCTGACTGTCCACCTGGCACCTCCCTATGGCCGATATGAACACTTTAAAAAGGGTTACCGGGTCCGCATCCATGTTCATGTGACTAATTCCCGTTTTTCCCTCGGCCCTGAATCACCTCACCATTGAGCCACTCTGGGAGGCGCGTCGCTCATAAGAACTATGGTGATTTCCAAATCTCTGGAAATTGGCTTAAGGGCCTAACACACACAGCCCCAGGTACCCTTCTGCTCACAGCCTGCCTCTTTCCCGGTGGGATGGTGGCCAGCAGTAAGCCCCCAGCACTCCTATAGACATCCTTGTGTTTCCATGAGACCTGGATTATCCATGCTCACCAACATGGGGGCATCTCACCCTGCAGTGACAAGCGATTCTGACAGTTCTGCATATGGTGTTTGAAATCCGGAAAACAGTAGTGTTGATGCTCTGAAAACCCTTTCCAAACTGGGAGAATAGACCAGCTCCCTCCACGGTCACTTAAATTTCGTAGCGAACTGAGGGCTAGCTTTTTGCGTATTTCTGGGTAACTTTCTTTCAGTGAGCAGAGCAACTTCTCGCTGCCTTCCAGAGTATGGACCACAAGAATTTCTGCAGTTTCCGACTTCTTGGGATCCTCCAATGTATTCTCCTGGCTCTGAAAGCCTTTACACTTGACCACTTCCAGTTGTTGACATGGGAGGCAGACCTGCTCAATCTGAGGATTTCTGGTATTTGCTGGGACAAGCCCAACCAATCGGCCTCGTTACCACTTATGTTTGTCCACATGTTGCCACCCCTTGATGACGTCATCAGTCTCAGCTGGTCATAGGGACCAAAATCTTAACCACCAGAACACCTGGGACTGTCCACGTAGCCCCCGCCCTTAATGGCGTCAGCACTTCCGGAGCTTCCCCCGGGCCAAAACCATAACCACAGGAGCACTTTAGCCTCTACACGTGGCCCCTATGCTGGAGGATGTCAGTACTTCTTGCCTGTCCCTGATCACCAGCCCTTTAATTATGAGACCTCTTCAGGCTGTTCACCTGGGCCTGACCATATCCTTGGTCACCTCAGCCCTTCTGTGTGTCCACCTGGCACCTCGCTATTGCCGATATGAACACTTTAAACCGGTTACCGGGTCCGCATCCTTGTTCATGTGACTACTTCCCTGTTTTCCCTCGGCCCTGGTTCACCTCACCAATGAGCCATACTGGGAGGCGCGTAGCTCATAAAAACTATGGTGATTTCCAAATCTCTGGAAGTTGGCTTAAGGGCCTAACACCCACAGCCCCAGGTACCCTTCTGCTCACAGCCGGCCTCTTTCCCGGTGGGATGGTGGCCAGCAGTAAGCCCCCAGCACTCCTATAGACATCCTTGTGTTTCCATGAGACCGGGATTATTCATGCTCACCAACATGGGGGCATCTCACCCTGCAGTGACCAGCGATTCTGACAGTTCTGCATATGGGGTTTGAAATCCGGAAAACAGTAGTGATGATGCTCTGAAAACCCTTTCCAAACTGGGAGAATAGACCAGCTCCCTCCACGGTCACTTAAATTTCGTAGCGAACTGAGGGCTAGCTTTTTGCGTAATTCCTGGGTAACTTTCTTTCAGTGAGCAGAGCAACTTCTCGCTGCCTTCCAGAGTATGGAACACATGAATTTCGGCAGTATCCGACATCTTGGGATCCTCCAATGTATTCTCTGGCTCTGAAAGCCTTTACACTTGACCACTTCCAGTTGTTGACATGGGAGGCAGACCTGCTCAATCTGAGGATTTCTGGTATTTGCTGGGAGAAGCGCAACCAATCGGCCTCGTTACCACTTATGTTTGTCCACATGTTGTCACCCCTTGATGACGTCATCAGTCTCAGCTGGTCATAGGGACCAAAATCTTAACCACCAGAACACCTGGGACTGTCCACGTAGCCCCCGCCCTTAATGACGTCAGCACTTCCGGCCGGTAAACTGGCCCCAATCCCATAACCACCTGACCACTTCAGCCTTTCCATGTGGCCCCTTCCTGTTAGTGACGTCAGCACTTCCGCAGTGTCCCCCAGGCAAAAACCATAACCACAGTAGCACTTAAGCCTCTACACGTGGCCCCTATGCTGGAGGATGTCAGTACTTCTTGCCTGTCCCTGATCACCAGCCCTTTAATTACCAGAGCACTTCAGGCTGTTCACCTGGGGCTGACCAATTCCTTGGTCCCCTCAGCCCTTCTGACTGTCCACCTGGCACCTCCCTATGGCCGATATGAACACTTTAAAAAGGGTTACCGGGTCCGCATCCTTGTTCATGTGACTAATTCCCGTTTTTCCCTCGGCCCTGGATCACCTCACCATTGAGCCACACTGGGAGGCGCGTCGCTCATAAGAACTATGGTGATTTCCAAATCTCTGGAAGTTGGCTTAAGGGCCTAACACACACAGCCCCAGGTAACCTTCTGCTCACAGCCTGCCTCTTTCCCGGTGGGATGGTGGCCAGCAGTAAGCCCCCAGCACTCCTATAGACATCCTTGTGTTTCCATGAGACCTGGATTATCCATGCTCACCAACATGGGGGCATCTCACCCTGCAGTGACAAGCGATTCTGACAGTTCTGCATATGGTGTTTGAAATCCGGAAAACAGTAGTGTTGATGCTCTGAAAACCCTTTCCAAACTGGGAGAATAGACCAGCTCCCTCCACGGTCACTTAAATTTCGTAGCGAACTGAGGGCTAGCTTTTTGCGTATTTCTGGGTAACTTTCTTTCAGTGAGCAGAGCAACTTCTCGCTGCCTTCCAGAGTATGGACCACAAGAATTTCGGCAGTTTCCGACTTCTTGGGATCCTCCAATGTATTCTCCTGGCTCTGAAAGCCTTTACACTTGACCACTTCCAGTTGTTGACATGGGAGGCAGACCTGCTCAATCTGAGGATTTCTGGTATTTGCTGGGACAAGCCCAACCAATCGGCCTCGTTACCACTTATGTTTGTCCACATGTTGCCACCCCTTGATGACGGCATCAGTCTCAGCTGGTCATAGGGACCAAAATCTTAACCACCAGAACACCTGGGACTGTCCACGTAGCACCCGCCCTTAATGGCGTCAGCACTTCCGGAGCTTCCCCCGGGCCAAAACCATAACCACAGGAGCACTTTAGCCTCTACACGAGGCCCCTATGCTGGAGGATGTCAGTACTTCTTGCCTGTCCCTGATCACCAGCCCTTTAATTATGAGACCTCTTCAGGCTGTTCACCTGGGCCTGACCATATCCTTGGTCACCTCAGCCCTTCTGTCTGTCCACCTGGCACCTCGCTATTGCCGATATGAACACTTTAAACGGGTTACCGGGTCCGCATCCTTGTTCATGTGACTACTTCCCTGTTTTCCCTCGGCCCTGGTTCACCTCACCAATGAGCCATACTGGGAGGCGCGTAGCTCATAAAAACTATGGTGATTTCCAAATCTCTGGAAGTTGGCTTAAGGGCCTAACACCCACAGCCCCAGGTACCCTTCTGCTCACAGCCGGCCTCTTTCCCGGTGGGATGGTGTCCAGCAGTAAGAACCCAGCACTCCTATAGACCTCCTTGTGTTTCCATGAGACCGGGATTATTCATGCTCACCAACATGGGGGCATCTCACCCTGCAGTGACCAGCGATTCTGACAGTTCTGCATATGGGGTTTGAAATCCGGAAAACAGTAGTGATGATGCTCTGAAAACCCTTTCCAAACTTGGAGAATAGACCAGCTCCCTCCTCGGTCACTTAAATTTCGTAGCGAACTGAGGGCCAGCTTTTTGCGTAATTCCTGGGTAACTTTCTTTCAGTGAGCAGAGCAACTTCTCGCTGCCTTCCAGAGTATGGAGCACATGAATTTCGGCAGTATCCGACTTCTTGGGATCCTCCAATGTATTCTCCTGGCTCTGAAAGCCTTTACACTTGACCACTTCCAGTTGTTGACATGGGAGGCAGACCTGCTCAATCTGAGGATTTCTGGTATTTGCTGGGAGAAGCGCAACCAATCGGCCTCGTTACCACTTATGTTTGTCCACATGTTGTCACCCCTTGATGACGTCATCAGTCTCAGCTGGTCATAGGGACCAAAATCTTAACCACCAGAACACCTGGGACTGTCCACGTAGCCCCCGCCCTTAATGACGTCAGCACTTCCGGAGTTTCCCCCGGGCCAAAACCATAACCACAGGAGCACTTTAGCCTCTACACGTGGCCCCTATGCTGGAGGATGTCAGTACTTCTTGCCTGTCCCTGATCACCAGCCCTTTAATTACCAGAGCACTTCAGGCTGTTCACCTGGGCTTGACCAATTCCTTGGTCACCTCAGCCCTACTGACTGTCCACCTGGCACCTCCCTATTGCCGATATGAACACTTTAAAAAGGGTTTCCGGGTCAGCATCCTTGTTCATGTGACTAATTCCCGTTTTTCCCTCGGCCCTGGATCACCTCACCATTGAGCCACTCTGGGAGGCGCGTTGCTCATAAGAACTATGGTGATTTCCAAATCTCTGGAAGTTGGCTTAAGGGCCTAACACACACAGCCCCATGTAACCTTCTGCTCACAGCCTACCTCTTTCCCGGTGGGATGGTGGCCAGCAGTAAGCCCCCAGCACTCCTATAGACATCCTTGTGTTTCCATGAGACGTGGATTATCCATGCTCACCAACATGGGGGCATCTCACTCTGCAGTAACCTGAGACTCTGACAGCCCTGCATATGGGGTTTGAAATCCGGAAAACAGCAGTGTTGAGGCCCTGAAAACCCTTTCTAAACTGAAAGAATAGACTAGCCCCCTCCACGGTCAATTAAATTTCGTACCTAACTGAGGCCCCGCATTTCCTTAATTCCTGGTGAACTTTTTTTTGTGAGGTGAGCTACCTTCTCGCTGCCTTCCAGAGTTTGGACCACAAGAAGTTCGGCAATTTCCGACATCTAGGGATCCTCCAATGTATTCTCTTGGCTCTAAAAGCCTTTACACTTGAACACTTTCAGTTGTTGACATGAGAGGCAGACCTGGTCAACCTGAGGATTTCTGGTAATTCCTGGGAGAAGCGCAACCAATCGGCCTCGTTACCACTTCTGTCTGTCCACATGTCGCTACCCCTTGATGATGTCAGCAGTCTCAGCTGGTCCTAGGCCCCAAAATCTTAACCTCCAGATCACCTGGGACTGTCCATGTAGCCCCCGCCCTTGATGATGTCAGCACTTCCAGCTTGTCCCCTGGGACCAGAACCATAACCACCTGAGCACTTAAGCATCTACAGGTGGCCCCTCCCCCTTGAGGACATCAGCACTTCCTGCCTGTCCCTGATCCCCAGCCCTTTAATTACCAGAGCAATTCAGGCTGTTCACCTGGGCCTGACCAATTCCTTGGTCACCTCAGCCCTTCTGACTGTCCACCTGGCACCTCCCTATTGCCGATACGAACACTTTAAAAAGGGTTACCGGGTCCGCATCCTTGTTCATGTGACTAATTCCCGGTTTTCCCTCGGCCCTGGATCACCTCACCATTGAGCCACTCTTGGAGGCTCGTCGCTCATAAGAACTATGGTGATTTCCAAATCTCTGGAAGTTGGCTTAAGGGCCTAACACACACAGCCCCAGGTAACCTTCTGCTCACAGCCTGCCTCTTTCCCGGTGGGATGGTGGCCAGCAGTAAGCCCCCAGCACTCCTATAGACATCCTTGTGTTTCCATGAGACCGGGATTATTCATGCTCACCAACATGGGGGCATCTCACCCTGCAGTGACCAGCGATTCTGACAGTTCTGCATATGGGGTTTGAAATCCGGAAAACAGTAGTGTTGATGCTCTGAAAACCCTTTCCAAACTGGGAGAATAGACCAGCTCCCTCCACGGTCACTTAAATTTCGTAGCGAACTGAGGGCTAGCTTTTTGCGTAATTCCTGGGTAACTTTCTTTCAGTGAGCAGAGCAACTTCTCGCTGCCTTCCAGAGTATGGACCACAAGAATTTCTGCAGTTTCCGACTTCTTGGGATCCTCCAATGTATTCTCCTGGCTCTGAAAGCCTTTACACTTGACCACTTCCAGTTGTTGACATGGGAGGCAGACCTGCTCAATCTGAGGATTTCTGGTATTTGATGGGACAAGCCCAACCAATCGGCCTCATTACCACTTATATTTGTCCACGTGTTGCCACCCCTTGATGACGTCATCAGTCTCAGCTGGTCATAGGGACCAAAATCTTAACCACCAGAACACCTGGGACTGTCCACGTAGCCCCCGCCCTTAATGACGTCAGCACTTCCGGCCGGTAAACGGGCCCCAATCCCATAACCACCTGACCACTTCAGCCTTTCCATGTGGCCCCTTCCTGTTAGTGACGTCAGCACTTCCGGAGTGTCCCCCGGGCAAAAACCATAACCACAAAAGCACTTAAGCCTCTACACGTGGCCCCTATGCTGGAGGATGTCAGTACTTCTTGACTGTCCCTGATCACCAGCCCTTTAATTACCAGAGCACTTCAGGCTGTTCACCTGGGCCTGACCAATTCCTTGGTCACCCTAGCCCTTCTGACTGTCCACCTGGCACCTCCCTATTGCCGATACGAACACTTTAAAAAGGGTTACCGGGTCCGCATCCTTGTTCATGTGACTAATTCCCGTTTTTCCCTCGGCCCTGGATCACCTCACCATTGAGCCACTCTGGGAGGCTCGTCGCTCATAAGAACTATGGTGATTTCCAAATCTCTGGAAGTTGGCTTAAGGGCCTAACACACACAGCCCCAGGTAACCTTCTGCTCACAGCCTACCTCTTTCCCAGTGGGATGGTGGCCAGCAGTAAGCCCCCAGCACTCCTATAGACATCCTTGTGTTTCCATGAGACCTGGATTATCCATGCTCACCAACATGGGGGCATCTCACCCTGCAGTAACCTGCGACTCTGACAGCCCTGCATATGGGGTTTGAAATCCGGAAAACAGCAGTGTTGAGGCCCTGAAAACCCTTTCTAAACTGAAAGAATAGACTAGCCCCCTCCAGGGTCAATTAAATTTCGTAGCTAACTGAGGCCCCGCTTTTCCTTAATTCCTGGTGAACTTTTTTTTGTGAGGTGAGCTACCTTCTCGCTGCCTTCCAGAGTTTGGACCACAAGAAGTTCGGCAATTTCCGACATCTAGGGATCCTCCAATGTATTCTCTTGGCTCTAAAAGCCTTTACACTTGAACACTTTCAGTTGTTGACATGGGAGGCAGACCTGGTCAACCTGAGGATTTCTGGTAATTCCTGGGAGAAGCGCAACCAATCGGCCTCGTTACCACTTCTGTCTGTCCACATGTCGCTACCCCTTGATGATGTCAGCAGTCTCAGCTGGTCCTAGGCCCCAAAATCTTAACCTCCAGATCACCTGGGACTGTCCATGTAGCCCCCGCCCTTGATGACGTCAGCACTTCCAGCTGGAAACCGGGCCACAATCCCATAACCACCTGACTACTTCAGCCTCTCGATGTGGCCCCTCCCTCTTAGTGACGTGAGCACTTCCAGCTTGTCCCCTGGGACCAGAACCATAACCACCTGAGCACTTAAGCATCTCCAGGTGGCCCCTCCCCCTTGAGGACGTCAGCACTTCCTGCCTGTCCCTGATCCCCAGCCCTTTAATTACAAGAGCAATTCAGGCTGTTCATCTGGGCCTGACCATATCCTTGGTCACCTCAGCCCTTCTGTCTGTCCACCTGGCAATTCGCTATTGCCGATATGAACACTTTAAACGGGTTACCGGGTCCGAATCCTTGTTCATGTGACTATTTCCCTGTTTTCCCTCGGCCCTGGTTCACCTCACCATTGAGCCACTCTGGGAGGCTCGTCGCTCATAAGAACTATGGTGATTTCCAAATCTCTGGAAGTTGGCTTAAGGGCCTAACACACACAGCCCCAGGTAACCTTCTGCTCACAGCCTACCTCTTTCCCTGTGGGATGGTGGCCAGCAGTAAGCCCCCAGCACTCCTATAGACATCCTTGTGTTTCCATGAGACCTGGATTATCCATGCTCAGCAACATGGGGGCATCTCACCCTGCAGTAACCTGCGACTCTGACAGCCCTGCATATGGGGTTTGAAATCCGGAAAACAGCAGTGTTGAGGCCCTGAAAACCCTTTCTAAACTGAAAGAATAGACTAGCCCCCTCCAGGGTCAATTAAATTTCGTAGCTAACTGAGGCCCCGCTTTTCCTTAATTCCTGGTGAACTTTTTTTTGTGAGGTGAGCTACCTTCTCCTGCCTTCCAGAGTTTGGACCACAAGAAGTTCGGCAATATCCGACATCTAGGGATCCTCCAATGTATTCTCTTGGCTCTAAAAGCCTTTACACTTGAACACTTTCAGTTGTTGACATGGGAGGCAGACCTGGTCAACCTGAGGATTTCTGGTAATTCCTGGGAGAAGCGCAACCAATCGGCCTCGTTACCACTTCTGTCTGTCCACATGTCGCTACCCCTTGATGATGTCAGCAGTCTCAGCTGGTCCTAGGCCCCAAAATCTTAACCTCCAGATCACCTGGGACTGTCCATGTAGCCCCCGCCCTTGATGACGTCAGCACTTCCAGCTGGAAACCGGGCCACAATCCCATAACCACCTGACTACTTCAGCCTCTCGATGTGGCCCCTCCCTCTTAGTGACGTGAACACTTCCAGCTTGTCCCCTGGGACCAGAACCATAACCACCTGAGCACTTAAGCATCTCCAGGTGGCCCCTCCCCCTTGAGGACGTCAGCACTTCCTGCCTGTCCCTGATCCCCAGCCCTTTAATTACCAGAGCAATTCAGGCTGTTCACCTGGGCCTGACCAATTCCTTGGTCACCTCAGCCCTTCTGACTGTCCACCTGGCACCTCCCTATTGCCGATACGAACACTTTAAAAAGGGTTACCGGGTCCGCATCCTTGTTCATGTGACTAATTCCCGGTTTTCCCTCGGCCCTGGATCACCTCACCATTGAGCCACTCTTGGAGGCTCGTCGCTCATAAGAACTATGGTGATTTCCAAATCTCTGGAAGTTGGCTTAAGGGCCTAACACACACAGCCCCAGGTAACCTTCTGCTCACAGCCTGCCTCTTTCCCGGTGGGATGGTGGCCAGCAGTAAGCCCCCAGCACTCCTATAGACATCCTTGTGTTTCCATGAGACCGGGATTATTCATGCTCACCAACATGGGGGCATCTCACCCTGCAGTGACCAGCGATTCTGACAGTTCTGCATATGGGGTTTGAAATCCGGAAAACAGTAGTGTTGATGCTCTGAAAACCCTTTCCAAACTGGGAGAATAGACCAGCTCCCTCCACGGTCACTTAAATTTCGTAGCGAACTGAGGGCTAGCTTTTTGCGTAATTCCTGGGTAACTTTCTTTCAGTGAGCAGAGCAACTTCTCGCTGCCTTCCAGAGTATGGACCACAAGAATTTCTGCAGTTTCCGACTTCTTGGGATCCTCCAATGTATTCTCCTGGCTCTGAAAGCCTTTACACTTGACCACTTCCAGTTGTTGACATGGGAGGCAGACCTGCTCAATCTGAGGATTTCTGGTATTTGATGGGACAAGCCCAACCAATCGGCCTCATTACCACTTATATTTGTCCACGTGTTGCCACCCCTTGATGACGTCATCAGTCTCAGCTGGTCATAGGGACCAAAATCTTAACCACCAGAACACCTGGGACTGTCCACGTAGCCCCCGCCCTTAATGACGTCAGCACTTCCGGCCGGTAAACGGGCCCCAATCCCATAACCACCTGACCACTTCAGCCTTTCCATGTGGCCCCTTCCTGTTAGTGACGTCAGCACTTCCGGAGTGTCCCCCGGGCAAAAACCATAACCACAAAAGCACTTAAGCCTCTACACGTGGCCCCTATGCTGGAGGATGTCAGTACTTCTTGACTGTCCCTGATCACCAGCCCTTTAATTACCAGAGCACTTCAGGCTGTTCACCTGGGCCTGACCAATTCCTTGGTCACCCTAGCCCTTCTGACTGTCCACCTGGCACCTCCCTATTGCCGATACGAACACTTTAAAAAGGGTTACCGGGTCCGCATCCTTGTTCATGTGACTAATTCCCGTTTTTCCCTCGGCCCTGGATCACCTCACCATTGAGCCACTCTGGGAGGCTCGTCGCTCATAAGAACTATGGTGATTTCCAAATCTCTGGAAGTTGGCTTAAGGGCCTAACACACAGCCCCAGGTAACCTTCTGCTCACAGCCTACCTCTTTCCCAGTGGGATGGTGGCCAGCAGTAAGCCCCCAGCACTCCTATAGACATCCTTGTGTTTCCATGAGACCTGGATTATCCATGCTCACCAACATGGGGGCATCTCACCCTGCAGTAACCTGCGACTCTGACAGCCCTGCATATGGGGTTTGAAATCCGGAAAACAGCAGTGTTGAGGCCCTGAAAACCCTTTCTAAACTGAAAGAATAGACTAGCCCCCTCCAGGGTCAATTAAATTTCGTAGCTAACTGAGGCCCCGCTTTTCCTTAATTCCTGGTGAACTTTTTTTTGTGAGGTGAGCTACCTTCTCGCTGCCTTCCAGAGTTTGGACCACAAGAAGTTCGGCAATTTCCGACATCTAGGGATCCTCCAATGTATTCTCTTGGCTCTAAAAGCCTTTACACTTGAACACTTTCAGTTGTTGACATGGGAGGCAGACCTGGTCAACCTGAGGATTTCTGGTAATTCCTGGGAGAAGCGCAACCAATCGGCCTCGTTACCACTTCTGTCTGTCCACATGTCGCTACCCCTTGATGATGTCAGCAGTCTCAGCTGGTCCTAGGCCCCAAAATCTTAACCTCCAGATCACCTGGGACTGTCCATGTAGCCCCCGCCCTTGATGACGTCAGCACTTCCAGCTGGAAACCGGGCCACAATCCCATAACCACCTGACTACTTCAGCCTCTCGATGTGGCCCCTCCCTCTTAGTGACGTGAGCACTTCCAGCTTGTCCCCTGGGACCAGAACCATAACCACCTGAGCACTTAAGCATCTCCAGGTGGCCCCTCCCCCTTGAGGACGTCAGCACTTCCTGCCTGTCCCTGATCCCCAGCCCTTTAATTACAAGAGCAATTCAGGCTGTTCATCTGGGCCTGACCATATCCTTGGTCACCTCAGCCCTTCTGTCTGTCCACCTGGCAATTCGCTATTGCCGATATGAACACTTTAAACGGGTTACCGGGTCCGAATCCTTGTTCATGTGACTATTTCCCTGTTTTCCCTCGGCCCTGGTTCACCTCACCATTGAGCCACTCTGGGAGGCTCGTCGCTCATAAGAACTATGGTGATTTCCAAATCTCTGGAAGTTGGCTTAAGGGCCTAACACACACAGCCCCAGGTAACCTTCTGCTCACAGCCTACCTCTTTCCCTGTGGGATGGTGGCCAGCAGTAAGCCCCCAGCACTCCTATAGACATCCTTGTGTTTCCATGAGACCTGGATTATCCATGCTCAGCAACATGGGGGCATCTCACCCTGCAGTAACCTGCGACTCTGACAGCCCTGCATATGGGGTTTGAAATCCGGAAAACAGCAGTGTTGAGGCCCTGAAAACCCTTTCTAAACTGAAAGAATAGACTAGCCCCCTCCAGGGTCAATTAAATTTCGTAGCTAACTGAGGCCCCGCTTTTCCTTAATTCCTGGTGAACTTTTTTTTGTGAGGTGAGCTACCTTCTCCTGCCTTCCAGAGTTTGGACCACAAGAAGTTCGGCAATATCCGACATCTAGGGATCCTCCAATGTATTCTCTTGGCTCTAAAAGCCTTTACACTTGAACACTTTCAGTTGTTGACATGGGAGGCAGACCTGGTCAACCTGAGGATTTCTGGTAATTCCTGGGAGAAGCGCAACCAATCGGCCTCGTTACCACTTCTGTCTGTCCACATGTCGCTACCCCTTGATGATGTCAGCAGTCTCAGCTGGTCCTAGGCCCCAAAATCTTAACCTCCAGATCACCTGGGACTGTCCATGTAGCCCCCGCCCTTGATGACGTCAGCACTTCCAGCTGGAAACCGGGCCACAATCCCATAACCACCTGACTACTTCAGCCTCTCGATGTGGCCCCTCCCTCTTAGTGACGTGAGCACTTCCAGCTTGTCCCCTGGGACCAGAACCATAACCACCTGAGCACTTAAGCATCTCCAGGTGGCCCCTCCCCCTTGAGGACGTCAGCACTTCCTGCCTGTCCCTGATCCCCAGCCCTTTAATTACAAGAGCAATTCAGGCTGTTCATCTGGGCCTGACCATATCCTTGGTCACCTCAGCCCTTCTGTCTGTCCACCTGGCAATTCGCTATTGCCGATATGAACACTTTAAACGGGTTACCGGGTCCGAATCCTTGTTCATGTGACTATTTCCCTGTTTTCCCTCGGCCCTGGTTCACCTCACCAATGAGCCATACTGGGAGGCGCGTAGCTCATAAGAACTATGGTGATTTCCAAATCTCTGGAAGTTGGCTTAAGGGCCTAACACCCACAGCCCCAGGTAACCTTCTGCTCACAGCCTGCCTCTTTCCCGGTGGGATGGTGGCCAGCAGTAAGCCCCCAGCACTCCTATAGACATCCTTGTTTTTCCATGAGACCGGGATTATTCAGGATCACCAACATGGGGGAATCTCACCCTGCAGTGACCAGCGATTCTGACAGTTCTGCATATGGGGTTTGAAATCCGGAAAACAGTAGTGTTGATGCTCTGAAAACCCTTTCCAAACTGTGAGAATAGACCAGCTCCCTCCACGGTCACTTCAATTTCGTAGCGAACTGAAGGCCAGCTTTTTGCTTAATTCCTGGGGAACTGTCTTTCCGTGAGGAGAGCTACCTTCTCGCTGCCTTCCAGTGTATGGACCACAAGAAGTTCGGCACTTTCCGACTTCTTGGGATCCTCCAATATATTCTACTGGCTCTAAAAGCCTTTACACTTGACCACTTCCACTTGTTGACATGGGAGGCAGACCTGGTCAACCTGAAAATTTCTGGTATTTCCTTAAAAAAGCCCCACCTACAGGCCTGGTTACCACTTCTGTCTGTCCACATGTCGCCACCCCTTGATGACGTCAGCAGTCTCAGCTGGTCCTAGGCCCCAAAACCTTAACCTCCAGATGACCTGGGGCTGTCCACGTAGCCCCCGCCCTGATGACGTCAGCAATTCCAGCTGGTAACCTGACCCCAATGCCATAACCACCTAACCACTTCAGCCTCTGGATGTGGCCCTCCCTCTTAGTGACTTCAGCACTTCCGCATGTCCCCCAGGCCCAAAATGATAACCACCTGAACACTTAAACATCTACACGTGGCCCCTCCCCCGTGAGGACATCAGCACTTCCTGCCTGTCCCTGATTCCCAGCCCTTTAATTACCAGACCTCTTCAGGCTTTTCACCTGGGCCTGACTATGTCCTTGGTCACCTCAGCCCTTCTGTCTGTCCACCTGGCACCTCGCTATTGCCGATATGAACACTTTAAACGGGTTACCGGGTCCGAATCCTTGATCAGGTGACTATTTCCCTTTTTTCCCTCGGCCCTGGTTCACCTTACCAATGAGCCATAATGGGAGGCGCGTAGCTCATAAGAACTATGGTGATTTCCAAATCTCTGGAAGTTGACTTAAGGGCCTAACACACACAGCCCCAGGTAACCTTCTGCTCACAGCCTGCCTCTTTCCCGGTGGGATGGTGGCCAGCAGTAAGCCCCCAGCACTCCTATAGACATCCTTGTGTTTCCATGAGACCGGGATTATTCATGCTCACCAACATGGGGGCATCTCACCCTGCAGTGACCAGCGATTCTGACAGTTCTGCATATGGGGTTTGAAATCCGGAAAACAGTAGTGTTGATGCTCTGAAAACCCTTTCCAAACTGGGAGAATAGACCAGCTCCCTCCACGGTCACTTAAATTTCGTAGCGAACTGAGTGCTAGCTTTTTGCGTAATTCCTGGGTAACTTTCTTTCCGTGAGCAGAGCAACTTCTCGCTGCCTTCCAGAGTATGAACCACAAGAATTTCGGCAGTTTCCAACTTCTTGGGATCCTCCAATGTATTCTCCTGGCTCTGAAAGCCTTTACACTTGACCACTTCCAGTTGTAGACATGGGAGGCAGACCTGCTCAATCTGAGGATTTCTGGTATTTGCTGGGACAAGCCCAACCAATCGGCCTCGTTACCACTTATGTTTGTCCACATGTTGCCACCCCTTGATGACGTCATCAGTCTCAGCTGGTCATAGGGACCAAAATCTTAACCTCCAGATCACCTGGGACTGTCCATGTAGCCCCCGCTCTTGATGATGTCAGCACTTCCGGAGGAAACCAGGCCACAATCCCATAACCACCTGACACTTCAGCCTTTCGATGTGGCCCTTTCCTGTTAGTGACGTTAACAATTCCAGCGAGTCCCCCGGGCCCAAATACATAACCACATGAGCACTTAAGCATCTGCACGTGGCCCCTACCCCGGATGATGTCAGTACTTCCTGCCTTTCCTGATCCCCAGCCCTTTAATTACCAGAGCTCTTCAGACTGTTCACCTGGGCCTGACCATATCCTTGGTCACCTCAGCCCTTCTGTCTGTCCACCTGGCACCTCCCTATTGCGGATATTAACACTTTAAACTGTTTACAGGGTCCGAATCCTTGTTCATGTGAATATTTCCCTTTTTTCCCTTTTCCCTGGTTCACCTCACCAATGAGCCACACTGGGTTGCACTTAGCTCATAAGAACTATGGTAATTTCCCATCTCTGGAAGTTGACGTAAGGGCCTAACAACCACAGCCCCAGGTAACCTACTGCTCACAGCCTGCCTCTTTCTCGGTGGGATGGTGGCCAGCAGTAAGCCCCCATGACTCCCTTAGACATCCTTTTATTTCCATGAGGCCGGGATTATCCATGCTCACAAACATGGGGGCATCTCACCCTGCAGTGACCTGCGACTCTGACAGCCCTACATATGGGGTTTGAAATCCGGAAAACAGCAGTGTTGATGCCCTGAAAACCCTTTCCAAACTGGGAGAATAGACCAGCTCCCTCCACGGTCATTTAAATGTCCTAGCGAGCTGAGGGCCAGCTTTTTGCTTAATTATTGGGAACTGTATTTCCCTTAGGAGAGCTACCTTCTCGCTGACTTCCAGAGTATGGACCACAAGGAGTTCGGCAGTTTCTGACTTCTAGGGATCCTCCAATGTATTGTCCTGGCTCTAAAAGCATTTATTCTTGACCACTTCCATTTGTTGACATGGGAGGCAGACCTGATCAATCTGAGGATTTCTGGTATTTGCTGGGACAAGCCCAACCAATCGGCCTCGTTACCACTTATGTTTGTCCACGTGTCGCCATCCCTTGATGACGTCATCAGTCTCAGCTGGTCATAGGGACCAAAATCTTAACCACCGGAACACCTGGGACTGTCCACATAGCCTCCGCCATTAATGACGTTAGCACTTCCGGCCGGTAAACGGTCCCCAATCCCATAACCACCTGACCACTTCACCTTTCGATGTGGCCCCTTCCTGTTAGTGAAGTCAGCACTTCTGTCGTGTCCCCCAGGCAAAAACCATAACCACATGAGCACTTAAGCCTCTACACGTGGTCCCTACCCCGGAGGATGTCAGTACTTCCTGCCTGTCCCTGATCCCCAGCCCTTTAATTACCAGAGTTCTTCAGGCTGTTCACCTGGGCCTGACCATATCCTTGGACACCTCAGCCCTTCTGACTGTCCACCTGGCAAATCCCTATTGCGGATATGAACACTTTAAACAGTTTACAGGGTCCGAATCCTTGTTCATGTGACTATTTCCCGTTTTTCCCTTAGCCCTGGATCACCTCACCATTGATCCACTCTGAGAGGCACGTCGCTCATAAGAACTATGGTGATTTCCCATCTCTGGAAGTTGACTTAAGGGCCTAACACCCACAGCCCTAGGTAACCTACTGCTCACAGCCTGCCTCTTTCCCGGTGGGATGGTGGCCAGAAGTAAGCCCCCAGCACTCCTTTAGACATCCTTGTGTGTCCCTGTGTCCGGGATTATCCATGCTCACCAACATGGGGTGAACTCACCCTGCAGTGACCTGTGACTCTGACAGCCCTACATATGGGGTTTGAAATCCGGAAAACAGCAGTGTTGAGGCCCTGAAAACCCTTTCTAAACTGAAAGAATAGACTAGCCCCCTCCACGGTCAATTAAATTTCGTAGCGAACTGAGGGCCCGCTTTTTCTTAATCCCTGGTGAACTTTTTTTTGTGATGTGAGCTACCTTCTTGCTGCCTTCAAGATTATGGACCACGAGGGGGAGAAAAATGGCGGCAGAATAGACAGACGTGTTCCGAGCCTTGTCCCGGAGCAGAAAGAAAGAACAGCTGATGGTCACACTAGGAGTATTTGTTGGCAAGTTGGTTACAGCTGAACTCCAGAAGAAGGTGGGAGACTGCTAGACGGGGTTCCCCTGACCTGGCAGCTCCCATTGCGGCTGGGTCCCCTCCCGGAGCTGCGGGCTTGGAAGCGGAGTCGCCGCCATCTGGAATCGGAAAGTGGAGCTTATCGGAAGCCTGAGAATCCACAACTGCGGCACCCACGGAACAGCTGCGAGCCCCAGAACAACGCTCCCCAATTGGCGCAAACACACGGGTTCAGAGGAGCTCTACACTCCACCACGGAAAGGTCAGATTTCGCCTAGGATAAGGTGAGGTCTCTGGTCCCAGCGCGAGAGAGGAACGAGCGTTTTGCGGGAGCTGGAGGACCAGGGAAGTCTGTGCCTAGAAAAATCGGTGGCTGCTGGGGCTGGCGTGATCTGTGAATGTGGAAGGGGGTCCTCAGAGCTGCTAACAGAAGGGCTCTCTAAAAAGCAACCCATTTTGATCTGAAGTGCAGGGACACCCTAAGAATTTCAGGGGTGTGCTAGACTTACGCGCAGCCACGGAGTGCGCACACTTGGGCTTTTTCCTCTTGAAATTCTTGCTTCTGATTACTAAGCCCAATCCATAGGTTCACCCAGTTGGGGACACCCTGGGAGACTGCAGGGGAAAGTTGTTTTTCTGGAACCTGGGGATCGGAGCGGGGAGTGACCATCCGAGAGCCAGCTCTGAGGCAGCCCACTCCCACAAACCGGTAGTGAGTGCCACAGGGAAAGAAGGCTCTAACACTCCCTAGAGAGGCCATAGATAAACCCGGAAGTCAATCCAGAAACACTGCCACCCAGGGGCTGAATCACAAATTGACTCTTGTGTAATCAAAAATAAAGGAATACAAATTAAGACACACCGCCTGCTTAAAATCAGGACTGGCTTACATCACTGAAGAGCAGTGGAACGCAGGGAACTGCAATACTGTCCGGACTGAGAAACAGGCGTGCCAAACAGAACAACAGAGGAAGTGAATGACCTTAACTACTCCACATTTTATTTTTATTTTTTATTTTTTATTTTCATTTTTTGCATCTTTTACTCAAGAAACTAATTTTTTTCCTCACTTGATTTTACCTTTTTAATTATTACATTTTTATTTTCAATCCGTATTATTACTACTGCTATTTTATCTTTTTTTTTTTAAGTGTCATTTTATTTTCTCTTCATTTTGTTTTGGGATTAATGTTCTACATTCTATTTTTATCTTTCCTTTAGCATCATTTTACTCTATCTCAAATCTATCTTTATGCCATCACTCTCTTCCTCACTTTTCCCTTTTCAGTGTCCTGTTTATCTTACCCCTTTCCTGCTTTAGATTTTCCCTATTCTTTCTGTTTACCCCCTTTTAAAATTTCACCCTACTTATATATCTAATCTCCAATCCCCTGCTCCAAGTCCATACACACCTCTCTCTTCGCTGTCTTAACTATCCAAAAAATTGTTCTTCTCTCTGTCCTTTTGTTGTTGTTCGTTTGAATGTAGATTATATCGAATTTTTATGCTTTTTTTGTGAGATTGTTTTGCTTATTCTTCTTTTGTTTATTTTTTTGTTTGTTTAGTGCTTCTGTTTTCCCTTGCCTCACTCAATATTAGTTGGTGTTGTAGTTTGTATTAATCCCCAGGTACTTGTTGCTGGCATTTGCTGGGATAAGTGATTGTTCTATTGGAGTTTTATCCCCAATATATATAGTCTGTTTCCCTTTCTCTCTTAGTCTCTTTCTTGTCTCTCTTACTTTTTTTTCTTCTTTTTTTCCCTTTTCCCAATTTCATTTTGACACCCCCTTTTTTTTCTTCTTCTTTCTTTCTTTTTCCTCTTCTTCTTTCTCTACTATCCCCTGATTTGCCTTTCTCTGGTGGTCACCTTTATTGGAGGTTGTTAATATCGTGAATACATTTCTGTTCAGTGCCTTGTGTGTTGTACCTGGTAGTGCTGTATTTTGTGCCTTTAAATCGACGCAGGAGAGAGAGCTACATAACCAGACACCCAGAGAAGAGAGACCATGGGGAGACAAAGACACAGCCCGCATATGAAAGAAAAGCAGGCATCACCAGAAAAGGAAGTAAACGAAATGGAAGCAAGCAACCTTCCAGAAAAAGAATTCAGAGAAATGGTCATAAGGTGGCTGAAAAGAATGGAAGACAAATTCGACAATATGAGCAAGAACCAAGAGGAAATGAAGAAGAACCAAGAAGAAATGAAAAATGACATCGCTGCTGTAAAGAACTCAATAGAAAGCATCAAGAGTAGACTAGAAGAAGCAGAGGACCGCATCAGTGAGCTAGAAGACAAGATGGGAAAAAATACCCAAGTAGAGCAACTTCTAGAAAAAAAAATTAAAAGGCAAGAGGAGAGCCTAAGGGAACTTTGGGACAACACGAAACAAAACAACATCCCCATAATAGGGGTTCCAGAAGGAAAGGAAGCTGAGCAAGGAATAGAAAACCTCTTTGAAGAAATAATGACAGAAAATTTCCCTGATATAGAGAAGAAAAAACCCACACAAATCCAAGAAGCTCACAGAGTCCCAAGCAAAATGAACCCCAAAAGACCGACGCCAAGGCACATTATAATTAAATGGGCAAACACCAACGACAAAGTAAGAATCTTAAAAGCGGCCAGAGAGAGACAGAAAGTTACATACAAAGGAACCCCCATCAGACTAGCAACTGATTTCTCAACAGAAACTCATCAGGCCAGAAGGGAATGGAATGAAATATACAAAGTCATGCAAAAGAAGGGTCTGAATCCAAGAATACTGTACCCAGCAAGGCTGTCAATCAAAATTGAAGGTGAAATCAGGAGCTTCACAGACAAAAAAGGACTAAGGGAATTTATTACCACCAAACCAGCAATGCAAGAAATGCTAAAGGGTCTGCTGTAAAAAAAAAAAAAAAGAAATAGGAAGCGAAGAAGGAACACAGGTGTAAAGAATAGGAATGGCGACAAATAAGTACCTATCAATAATAACTTTAAATGTAAATGGATTAAATGCCCCAATCAAAAGACATAGGGTAATGGATTGGATAAGAAAACATGACCCATATATCTGCTTTCTACAAGAAACCCACCTCAGAAAAAAAGACGCACACAGACTGAGGGTGAAGGGATGGAAAAAGGTTTTCCAGGCAAATGGAACTGAAAAAAAAGCTGGGGTAGCAATACTTATATCTGACAAATTAGATCTCAAACTGAAGGACATAACAAGAGATAAGGAAGGCCACTTCATAATACTAAAGGGAGCAATCCAACAAGAAGAAATAACTCTGGTAAACATATATGCACCCAATACAGGAGCACCCAAATACATAAAAAAACTCCTGGAGGATATCAAGGGAGAGATTGACAGCAATACAATCATAGTAGAAGACTTTAATACCCCACTATCACCATTGGACAAATCCTCTAAACAAAAAATCAGCAAAGAATCATCAATCCTAAATGACTCACTAGACCAGATGGAATTAATTGACATCTTCAGAACATTTCACCCCAAAGCCACAGAATATACATTCTTCTCAAGTGCACATGGGTCATTTTCAAAGATAGACCATATGTTGGGACATAGGCAAAGTCTCTTCAAATTCAAGAAGATAGAAATCATATCAAGCATCTTCTCAGACCACAGTGGCATAAAACTGGAAATCAACTACAATAAAAACAACCCAAAGAAATCAAACACATGGAGACTAAACAGCATGCTATTAAACCATGACTGGGTTACCAGAGAGATCAAAGAAGAAATAAAAAACATCATGACAACAAATGACAATGAAAACACTACAATCCAAAATCTATGGGACACAGCGAAAGCAGTCTTGAGAGGGAAGTTCATAGCTCTACAAGCCTACTGCAAAAAACAAGAAACAGGGATAATAAATTACCTAACCCAACAACTCAAAGAGTTAGAAAAAGAGCAACAAGAAAAGCCCAGTGTAAGAAGAAGGAAGGAAATAATAAAGATCAGAGCACAGATAAACGACATAGAGACCAAAGAAACAATACAAAAGATCAACAAAACCAAGAGCTGGTTCTTTGAAAGGATAAACAAGATTGATGAACCTCTAGCCGGGCTCACCAAGAAGCAAAGAGAGAGGACCCAAATAAACAAAATCAGAAATGAAAGAGGTGAAATAACAACAGATCCCGCCGAAATACAAAGGATTGTTAAAAAATACTACGAACAACTCCATTCCAACAAACTGGACAACCTGGAGGAAATGGACATATTCCTAGAAAAATATAACCTTCCAAAACTCAATCAGGAAGAATCTAAACAGCTCAATATGCCAGTAACTATGGAAGAAATTGAAGCAGTCATCAAAGAGCTTCCGGCAAACAAAAGCCCGGGGCCAGACGGCTTCACAGGAGAGTTTTACCAAACATTCAAGGAAGAACTCAAACCTATCCTCCTCAGACTATTCCAAAAAATTCAAGAGGAAGGAACACTTCCAAGCTCCTTCTATGAAGCCAGCATCACCCTAATACCAAAACCAGATAAAGACAACACAATGAAAGAGAATTACAGGCCAATATCCCTCATGAATGTAGATGCCAAAATCCTCAACAAAATTCTAGCAAATCGGATCCAGCAGTACATCAGAAAGATCATACACCATGACCAAGTAGGGTTTATCCCAGGAATGCAAGGATGGTTCAATATCCGAAAATCAATAAATGTGATACATCACGTAAACAAATTGAAAGATAAAAATCACATAGTCATATCAATTGATGCAGAAAAAGCATTTGACAAAATCCAACACCCTTTCTTGATAAAAACTCTCAACAAGGTGGGAATAGAAGGATCATACCTCAACATAATAAAAGCTATATATGATAAACCCACAGCTAACATCATACTCAATAGGCAAAAACTAAAACCATTTCCCCTAAGAACAGGAACAAGACAAGGATGCCCACTCTCACCACTCCTGTTTGACATAGTACTGGAAGTATTAGCCATTGCAATTAGACAAGAAGAAGAAATAAAAGGCATCCAAATTGGAAAAGAAGAAGTAAAGCCTGTCCTTATTTGCAGATGACATGATATTGTACATAAAAAACCTGAAAGACTCTATCAAAAAACTAACAGACTTAATAAATGAATTCGGCAAGGTAGCAGGATACAAAATTAACGCCAAGAAATCTATGGCATTTCTATACACCAACAGTGAACTTACAGAAAGAGAGACTAAAAAAGCAATTCCATTTACCATCGCACCAAAAAAATTAAGATACTTAGGAATAAACCTAACCAAGGAGGTAAAAGACCTATATGCGGAAAACTACAGGACACTGAAAAAAGAGATAGAGGAAGATGTAAACAGATGGAAGAACATACCATGTTCATGGATTGGTAGAATCAACATCATCAAAATGTCCATACTACCCAAAGCAATCTATAGATTCAATGCACTCCCCATTAAAATACCAACAGCATATTTCACAGACCTAGAAAGAACTCTCCAAAAATTCATCTGGAATAAAAAAAGACCCCGAATAGCCACAGCAATCCTGAGAAAGAAGAATAAAGTAGGAGGGATCTCAATACCAGATTTCAAGCTGTATTACAAAGCCACTGTCCTCAAAACAGCCTGGTACTGGCACAAGAACAGACATATAGATCAATGGAATAGAATAGAGAATCCAGATATTGACCCAAACCAATATGAGCAATTAATATTTGACAAAGGAGGCATGAACATACAATGGAGTCAAGACAGTCTCTTCAGTAAATGGTGTTGGGAAAATTGGACAGATACATGCAAAAAAATGAAACTAGATCACCAACTTACACCATACACAAAAATAAACTCAAAATGGATACAGGACTTAAACATAAGACGGGAAACCATAAAAATACTAGAGGAATCCACAGGCAGCAAAATCTCAGACCTATACCAAAAGAACTTCTTCACGGATACTGTTCCTAGGGCAATGGAAGTCAAAGAGAAAATAAACCATGGGACTACCTCAAAATAAAAAGCTTTTTCACAGCAAAAGAAACCATCAACCAAACAACAAGAAACCCCACTGTATGGGAGAACATATTTGCAAATGTTATCACTGATAAAGGTTTAATCTCCAACATCTACAGGCCGCTTAAACACCTTAATAAAAGGAAGGTAAATGATCCAATAAAAAAATGGGCAACGGACCTAAGTAGAATCTTTTTGAAAGAAGACAGAAGGAAGGCCAAGAGACACATGAAAACATGCTCAACATCACTAATTATCCGAGAGATACAAATCAAAACGACAATGCGATACCATCTCACACCTGTCAGAATGGCTATCATCAACAAATCAACAAACGACAAGTGTTGGCAAGGATGTGGAGAAAAGGGAACCCTCGTGCACTGCTGGTGGGAATGCAGACTGGTGCAGTCACTGTGGAGAACAGTATGGAGTTTCCTCAAAAAACTGAAAATAGAATTCCCATTTGACCCAGTAATACCCCAACTAGGAATATATCCTAAGAAACTAGAAACACCAATCAGAAAGGATATATGCACCCCTATATTCATAGCAGCACAATTTACAAAAGCCTAGATTTGGAAACAGCCTAGGTGCCCGTCAGCAGATGACTGGATCAGAAAACTATGGTACATCTACACAATGGAATACTCTGCTGCCATAAAACAGAAGGAATTCTTACCATTTGTAGCAACCTGGATGGAATTGGAGAACATTATGCTAAGTGAAATAAGCCAGCCAATGAAAGAAAAATACCACATGATCTCACTCATTTGTGGGTAATAAAAAACATTATAAACTGATGAACGAAAAGATAGATACAGGGGCCGTAAAGAATCAAACAGTCTGTCAAATTACAGCGGGAAGGTTAGGGAGAGGTGGGGGAAATAAGAGATCAACCAAAGGACTTATATGCATGCATATAAGAATAACCCATGGATACAAAACATTGGGCAGTGAGGGCATGTATGAGTGTGTGTGTGTGTGGGGGGGGACAATGGTAAGAAATGTACACATATAATACCTTAATAAAAAAAAGAAAAAAAAAAGAAAATGAATGTTTACGTGTTTAATCTTCTTCCAAAAACGCCAACACACTGAGACTGAATTATGAATGTAAACAGTATGGCACTCACTTCTGTGCTCTTTGAACACGATTTCCCAGTGATTTAACAGTGTCTTTAAGATATCAACGCTCTATGAACATGTATTCCTAGTGTTACAAGCACATTGCTAAAAATTTCCCCAGTCAATCCTTGTGAATTCTCAGTTTGAGTCACTGTTGTCCAGTGATTCAAGCTCATTCATTGTGAATTCCAAGTGCTTATACAGTGTTTTTCCATATATAACAGCTCTTTAATTGTAAATTGTTACTACTTTAATCCTTAGCCTATCATTGGGATTTCTAATAGTTTTGAATACTTTCCTCCTGCTATATCCGCTCTACGAAAATGAATTAAATGTTTAGTCCACTTTATTCCAAAAACGCCAACTCATTTAGACTGAATTATAAATGTAACAAGTATTCAACTCAGTCCTCAGCTCTTTGAACACGATTTCCCAGTAATTAAACATTGTCCTACAGATGTTAAGGTTCTTTATTAATCTATTCCTAGTTTTTCAAGCACATTGCTAAATGTTTCCCCAGTCAATCATTGAGAATTTTCAGAGTTTGTTTCAGTTTTTTTCCAGTGTTTCAAGCTCATTCTTTGTAAATTCCAAGTGTTTAAACAGCGTTTTTACATATATACCAGCTCTTTAACTATGAATTATTACTATTTTAAAGACAATCCTACCTTTCACAGCGCTTTGAATACAAACTCTCAGTGTTACAACATGCACTAGAGATATTAAGGTTCTACAAACGTATTCCCAGTGTTTAAGACGCATTCCTAGACATTTCCCTGGTCTGTCATTTTGATCTCTGAGAGTTTGAACATTTTCATACAGGTATCTGAGCCCTATGAAAATGAATGTTTAACAAGAACTCTCAACAAGGTGGGAATAGAATGATCATGCCTCAACATAATAAAAGCTATATATGCTAAACGCACAGCTAACATCATACTTAAAGGGCAAAAACTAAAACCATTTCCCCTAAGAACAGAAACAAGACAGGGATGCCCACTCTCACCACTCCTGTTTGGCATAGTACTGGAAGTATTATCCGTTGCAATGGGACAAGAAGAAGAAATAAAAGGCATCCAAATTGGAAAAGAAGTAAAGCTGTCCTTATTTGCAGGTGACATGATATTGTACATAAAAAAACCGAAAAACTCCATCCAAAAAACTGACAGACCTAATAAAGAAATTCGGCAATGTAGCAGGATACAAAATTAACGCCAAGATCTCTATGGCGTTTCTACACACCAATAGTGAACTTACAGAAAGAGAGACTAAAAAAGCAATCCCATTTACCATCACACCAAAATAATTAAGATACCTAGGAGTAAACTTAACCAAGGAGGTAAAAGACCTATAGGCGGAAAACTACAGGACACTGCAAAAAGAGATAGAGGAAGACGTCAACAGATGGAAGAACATACCATGTTCATGGATGAGTAGAATCAACATCATTAAAATGTCCATACTACCCAAAGCAATCTATAGATTCAATGCACTCCCCATTAAAATACCAACAGCATATTTCACAGACCTAGAAAGAACTCTCCAAAAATTCATCTGGAATAAAAAAAGACCCCGAATAGCCACAGCAATCCTGAGAAAGAAGAATAAAGTAGGAGGGAACTCAATACCAGATTTCAAGCTGTATTACAAAGCCACTGTTCTCAAAACAGCCTGGTACTGGCACAAGAACAGACATATAGATCAATGGAATAGAACAGGGAATCCAGATATCGACCCAAACCACTATGCACAATTAATATTTGACAAAGGAGGCATGAACATACAATGGAGTCAAGACAGTCTCTTCAGTAAATGGTGTTGGGAAAATTGGACAGATTCATGCAAAAAAACGAAACTAGATCACCAACTTACACCATACACAAAAATAAACTCAAAATGGATACAGGACTTAAACATAAGACGGGAAACCATAAAAATACTAGAGGAATCCACAGGCAGCAAAATCTCAGACCTATACCAAAAGAACTTCTTCACTGATACTGCCCCTAGGGCAATGGAAGCCAAAGGGCAAATAAACAAATGGGACTATATCAAAATAAAAAGCTTCTTCACAGCAAAAGAAACCATCAACCAAACAACAAGAAACCCCACTGTATGGGAGAACATATTTGCAAATGTTATCACTGATAAAGGTTTAATCTCCAACATCTACAGGCAGCTTAAACAACTTAATAAAAGGAAGGTAAATGATCCAATAAAAAAATGGGCAACAGACCTAAATAGAATCTTTTTAAAAGAAGACAGAAGGAAGGCCAAGAGACACATGAAAACATGCTCAAAGTCACTAATTATCCAAGAGATGTAAATCAAAACGACAATGTGATACCATCTCACTCCTGTCAGAATGGCTATCATCAACAAATCAACAAACGACAAGTGTTGGTGAGGATGCGGAGAAAAAGGAACCCTCGTGCACTGCTGGTGGGAATGCAGACTGGTGCAGCCACTGTGGAGAACAGTATGGAGTTTCCTCAAAAAACTGAAAATAGAACTCCCATTTGACCCAGTAATCCCCCAACTAGGAATATATCCTAAGAAACTAGAAACACCAATCAGAAAGGATATATGCACCACTGTGTTCATAGCAGCACAATTTACAAAAGCCTAGATTTGGAAACAGCCTAGGTGCCCATCAGCAGATGACTGGATCAGAAAACTATGGTACATCTACACAATGGAATACTCTGCTGCCATAAAAAATGAAGGAATTCTTACCATTTGTAGCAACCTGGATGGAATTGGAGAACATTATGCTAAGTGAAATAAGCCAGCCAATGAAAGAAAAATACCACATGATCTCACTCATTTGTGGGTAATAAAAAACATTATAAACTGATGAATGAAAAGATAGATACAGAGGCCGTAAGGAATCAAACATACTGTCCAATTACAGTGGGAACGTTAGGGAGAGGTGGGGGAAATAAGAGATCAACCAAAGGACTTATATGCATGCATATAAGAATAACCCACGGATGCAAAACATTGGGGGGTGAGGACATGTATGCGAGTGGGGGGGGCAATGGTAAGATATGTACACATATGATAACTTAATTAACAAAATAAATGAATAAATAAATAAATAAATAAATAAATGAAAATATAAAAAATTGAATGTTTGTTTAACCTTCTTTCAAAAACGCCAACACATTGAGACTGAAGTATAAATGTAAACAGTATCACATTCACATCTCAGCTCTTTGAAAACGTTTTCCCAATGATGAACCATTGTCCTTCAGATATTAAGGCTCTATGAACATATATTCCTAGTGTTACAAGCATATTGCTAAAAATTTCCCCAGTCAATCCTTGTGAATTCTCAGTTTGAGTCACTGTTGTCCAGTGATTCAAGCTCATTTATTGTGAATTCCTAGTGTTTATACAGCCTTTTCCATATATACCAGCTCTTTAAATGGAAATTATTACCATCATTGTGATTTCTAAGAGTTTTGAATACTTTCATACTGTTATATTTTTACGTGTTAACCAACTTTCTTCCAAAAACGCCAAGACATTTAGATTGTCTCAGTGTTAATACACTGCCCCCAGGTATTGAGGTTCTAGAATCTTGTATTCCAATTGTTTCATGCACATTCCAAAACATTTCCCTGGTGTATCATAGTGAATTTTGATAGTTCTAAGCACTTTCAAACAGTTAACGGATTTCTATGAATATGAATTCTTAGGATTGTGAAAAACTTTCTTAGAAAAACATCTACTCATTGATACTGACTCACAAATGTGCCTTTGGACTCGAACTCTCAGTGCTTCAACACAGCCTCACAGATATTAAGGTTCTACAAACTTGTATTCCAAGTGTTTCAAGCACATTCCAAAAAGTTTCCCTGGTGAGTTCTGTGAGTTCTAAGCACTTTCATACAGTTAACTGTGTTCTGTGAACATGAATTCTTTGTTTTGTAAACAACTTTCCTCACAAAATGCCAACTCATTGAGACTGACATATAAACTCATCTTTGAACATGAGTTCTCAGTGTTTCAACACTGCCTCACAGATATTAAGGTTCTACAAACATGTATTCTAAGTGTTGTGTCTGAATTATAAATATTGTGAACACGATCCTAATCAGTTAACAGCTCTTTGAACACTGACCCACAGATATTAAGGTTCTGTGACTTTCAATGTGCAGCATGACGTCATTAAAGACAATGTTAGCCTCAAAGTCTAGCCTAGAATCACAGCCTCTGAGCCAAACCACCACACTTGGAGAGCCCAGCCTAGCCCCACATAGCTGAGCTTATAACTAAAGGGCTGAGCCTCGCTCAGGGAGAATACAGGCAAAGTCTTAAGCAATGGCAGACTGGGCCCTAGGCCTCTCTCTCAGTGAGTCTTAGGAGGCCCTGGGCACACTACTCCCTTGGTTTCTCTATCAGAGATTCCTAACATGGCCCAGGACCCTGGCAACCTTGGCCCTGGGCCTCTTTTAGAAACTTCTAAAGAGTCAGTAAGTTCTTAGAGGCCAAGCCCCATAGAGATCCAGGGTCCCTAGAGGACTGAAAGGGCAAGATTTCTGGCTGAGGTCCACTTGGGTATCCCTGGTGGCTTCCATCCCCTCCTTAGGCCTAAGCAGCCTTAGCCTTAAGAGGCAGATAGTGAGGGTAAGGTGCTGTACTCATGCTGATGATGGCCTGTGACTTCTCTGAAAGAGTTATCTGGGTTTCAAAAAGGAAGTTATTAACTATGGGCCACTAACTTACCATGCAACCTGGCTGTCTGATGTCACTCACGGAGTCCGAAAGAGGCCACACACAGGAAGACTACATGAATTTGAAATAGTACATACATGACGGGACCTTGGAGGATCAGAGCTCTTATATAAGAGGTGTCCCAATTGCCCTTGGCCCCTACTGCCCAACAACAATTCCTTCTTCCAGCCTAGATTTGTGGGCTCGTGGAAGGCTCCCTATGACCTGCTAACAGAGGAAGGAAAGTTGTGGAGTGGCTTTGCATGATGTCAATATCCAACGAGAAACTGCACTGCTGTGATACAACAGGCTATTCTGGATATTTGTGAAGGACAGTGGTAATGAAACCATAGCAATGGGCAGAGCTTGGGGCCTCATTCTCCTTGTTTAGATGACAAATGACCAGATTTGCAATCAGATTCTGATTCATGGCTCCAGCCATGATCTTGCAATTGTAGTCAGAGACATGAAAAACACATTATTGGAAGATCATTCCCAATGACATTTGGGCAGAAGTTTCTTAGACTGTTCTCAAACAATGTGCATGAAATATAGATATTTGTGTCGCATATACTGTTTATAACCGTAAATTCTCACAGTTGAGGATTTCATTAATCAAGAATAGAAAGTGGTCCTAGAAGGTTTGGCTCGGTGGGTATAGCATCGGCCTGTGGACAGAAGGGTCCTGGGTTTGATTCTGATCAAGGGAATATGCCAAGGTTGCAGGCTCAATCCCCAGTAGGATGCGTGCAGGAGGCAGCAAATCAATTATTCTCTCTCATCTTGATGTTTCTATCTCTGTCTCTCCCTCTCCCTTCCTCTCTGAAATAAATAAAAAAATATATCTATTTAAAAAATAAGATAAAGTAGCACATTCTTTATATTCCCTCATATATGGAATGTAAAACCACAAACAAACAAGCAAAACCTCCCACATAGAAATGAAATCATGGTGGGTACAAGAGGGGAAAAACATGAAGGAGGAAAGGAGGTAAAGGGGTCAAATACAAGAGGACAGAGGAAGCTAGACTTTGGGAGGTGAGCACATAATGGATTATGCTATGTTGTACTATGGAGTCATAATATGACATTTATTTAATATTATTAACCACATTACCTCCCACTCTTGTTCATGAAAAGAAGATATTTTTCTGTTTTTGGACAAACACATTTTTGTTTATCTACAATTTGTTCAACCAGCATGAGTGTAATCACCTGAGACTTGGTAATAGAACATGGGCGGCATGGTGTTAGCCATCAGACGGTTAGTGAGGAGTAGTGCTTAGAAAAATAAAAAGGATTCATAATGTTATCAAACCCAGCTCTGAATCCAGACTCCTGCCAATCCAGACTCCAATTTCCAAGTACTGGGCTACAGCTTCAGTAGCTGGGGAGTGAAGAGTACTGGGCAATCCAATGGGTTTCCTGCATTCTAGTTCCCAAGTCTGTGGTAATAACATAGATTCTGAAAAATTTCCAAGTGGTCCCCTGCATCAGACATGGATGTGCTCTTACTCATCACTTAATTTATATCCAGAATCAGATTGAAGAGATTCAGGACATGAACAGATTATTCTTTTTCAACAGCTCAACAAAATATGAGGAAAATTGGAAAGTTCAGTTGTAACTGATAAGGAAGGAAACTAGAATAATACATGATTTGTCATGGACAGGAAAATTGTGCAAAAAAGAGAAAGCACACAAGGGTAATAATGGCAGTGACGTCTCCTGTGGCAGTTGCCAACTTGAATAGATGCAACTCTCAGCAGGACATTAAAGGTGAAGGATGAAAAGTGACCCTTGAGGAAATGTGCTACTCTTTGGAAGAACTACATGAGTACAATAATTTACACAAGCAGAAAAGTATAGAATATGTGTGGAGATAATTAATGTTGGGGAAAATGTTACAGGGTACATAAATTTGGATGAGAGGGAATGTATTAATTTTAGCTCACCAGACAGAGACTCTGCATTTAAATTTTCAGAGTGGGTGATTAGAAAAGGCTCTAAAAGCTTATAGGGATGATTGGCTGACAAATGCATTGACTCATGGCCCAATAAATGTGACATGGAAATGCCCACTCTCTTTTTTTAATAAAGAAAAAAAGCAGTTCAACATTTTATAGAAGGGAGAATGTTAGAGTGTATTGGTCATAAGAGTCCTATTCCAAACTCTGTGCATGTACACCTAGCATAACTTTCACCAATACATTGCAAAATATATTTAAGTGTGGAAATGGCATGTTTGAAGAGCTGTGTGTTGATGCTTCTATGAAGGCTTGACATTGGAAATTGAAACCTCTCAATGGAAAAATCCAAATGTAATGGGGGTCTATGGATACCCTGGTGATGAAGGGAATGCAACCACCACATTCATGGTAGATCTGATCACACTGAAAGACTGCAAGTCAAAGCAGCATCAATGAGTTTGAACTCTCCAAAAGAAAAACCAAACAATCCCATTTACCATTGCAACAAAAAAAAAATTAAGATACTTAGCAATAAACTTAACCAAGGAGGCAAAAGACCTATCCTTGGAAAACTAGAGGATGTTGAAAAAAGAGAGGAAGATATAAACAAGTGGAAGAATATACCATGTTCATGGATTGGTAGAATCAACATCATTAAAATGTCCATGCTACCCAAGGCAATCTACAGATTCAATGCAATTCCTATTAAAATACCAACAGCATATTTCAGAAGTCTAGCACAAACAGTCCAAAAATTATATGGAACCAAAAAATACCCCGAATGGTCATGGAAAATCTTGAGAAAGAAGAACAAAATGGGAGGAATCAAAACTTCAGATATCAGGTTATACTACAAAGTCCCTGTACTCAAAACAGCCTGGTACTGGCACAAGAATAGGCATATAGATCAATGAAATAGAACAAAGACACCAGAAAATCTACCCAAGCCATTACACTCGATTAATATTTGACAAAGGAGGCAAGAACACACAATGTAGTAGATACTGTGTCTTCAATATATGGATTGGGAAAACTGGACAGGTAAATGCAAAAAATAAAAAATAAAAGTAGACCACCAACTTACACCATACACAAGAATAAACTCAAAATGGATAAAAGACCGAAATGTACATTGTGAAACCATAAAAATCTTAGAAGAAATGATAGGCAGGAAATCACAAGACATCTCCTGTAACAATATGTTTACTGCTACATCTCCTAGGGCAAAAGAAACTAAGGAGAAAATAAACAAATGGAACTATGTCAAAATAAAAAGCCTATGCACAGCAAAAGTAACCATCAATGATATGAAAAGGGAGTTCACTGCATTGGAGAACATATTTACCAATGATAAATCTGATAAGGGGTTAATTTCAAAAATATATAAGAAACTCATACAACTTAATAAAAGGAAGACAAACAACCCAATTTAAAAATGGGCAAAGAACCTAAACAAAGTAGACATACAAAAGGCCAAGAGACATATGAAAAAGTGCTCAAAGTCACTAATCATCTAAGAGATGCAAATTAAAATGACAATGAGGTGTCACCTCAAACCTGTCAGAATAGCTACTACTAACAAATCAACAAATAACAAGTGCTGGCGAAGATATGGAGAAAAGAGAACACTGCTGGTGGGAATGCATACTGGTGCAGCTACTGTGCAAAATAGTATGGAGTGTCCTCAGAAAATTAATATGGAACTGCATATGAGCCAGCGATCCCATTTCTAGGAATATATTCTAAGAAACCCGAAATACCAATAAGAAAGCTTATACCTACAACCCTATGTTCATGGCAGCGCAATTTATAATGGCTAAGATTTGGAAACAGCCTATGTGCCTATGAGTGGATTAAAAACTGTGATACATCTAAAGAATGTAGTACTACACAGCTGTAAAAAAGAAAGAACTCTTACCATTTACAGCAGCATGGATGGACCTGGAGAGCATTATGCTGAGAGACATAAAGCAGTCAGAGAAAGGTAAGTATCACATGATCTCACTCATGTGGAATCTAATGAACAAAATAAACTGATGAATAAAAATAGGTCTGGAGACAAAGCAACATCAAACAGACTGTTAAAACTCAGAGGGAAGGCAGGGGAGGATGGGTGGGTGTGAAGAGATCAACCAAAGAACTTGTATGCATTATATGCCTAACCCATGGACACAGACCATAGGGTGATGAAGGCCTGGTGTGGGGGGTGGGGGAGGGCTGGGAGAGGCCAATGGGGGAAAAAGGGAACATATGTAATACTTTCAACAATAGTGATTTAAAAAACAAATAAATAGTGGAGTTCAGCCTCTCTTTGAGAATATTAGTGAAGCTCAAAGGATTAGCAGGCAAGTCCCTTGGACTCTCTTTTAGAGAGTCTGAGCAAGGCCCAAGACCGAGGCAGCCTTAGCCCTGGGCCTTTCTCTTACAGAGTTTGAGTAAAGCAAGAAGTAACCCTAGAAGCTAAGCTCTATAGAGACCCTGGCTCCCCAAAGAACTGGGGGAGGCACCATTTCCAGTCTCTGATTGAGGTCCATCTGGGCATCACTGGTAGCTTCCATCCCCTCTTTAGACCAAAGCAGCACTAGCTAAGATGAGCTAATATTTATGGTATTTGCCGTGAAGATAGGCTCTAATTGGTCACAAAGAATTATCTCAGGTGCTTAACCATGGGCTATCAAGTTACCATGCAACCTGAACTATGCATAATGACCTGGGTGTGATGTATACCATGGGGGTCACAAAGAGGTCATGTACAAGAAGACAACATCAGCTTAAAGTAGCCCATACAAGATTGAACCTGGGGGGATCAAAGCAGTTATATTAGAGGTGGTCCAAATTCCCACCAGCCCTACTGCCAACAATGAATCCTTCTCTCAAGCCTAGACCTGAGGACTCATGGAAGGCTCCATATGACCTTTTGGCAGAGGAAGGAACGTCGAGGCCTGGGTACCAATGATTTTGCAGAATTTGAGGACCCACCAGAAAGTGCGCTGCTGCCGCATCGCCGACCCTCTCTGGACATTCGTGAAGGATCGTGGGCAATGAAACCTTTACAACAGGCGGATTTGGGGGCTATTCATCTCCACATTCACTTTTTAAGGATGACAAAAGACCAGATGTGTAAGGAGATACTGATTCATGGTGCTGGCCATTATTTTGCAAAAATAGGGACATGAAGGAAACATGATTGGAAGATCCTTCACAATGACATTGGGCATAAGTTTGTTGGACAGTTCTCACTTAATCAGCAAAACTATACAAGGATATTTGTGTCTCCTATACTATTCCTCACAATAAATTCTCACAGTTGAGTATTTCATTAATCAAGAAGATAAAGTGGCACATTCTATATTTTTCCTCATCTATGGAATATAAAACCACACACAAAAGAAAGAAACAAACAAATAAAATCTTCTATACAGCCCAAATCATGGTGGTTACAAGAAAAGGAAAAGCCTGAGAAAGGATAAGGACCGTCTTGAAGAAGACAGAGGAGACCACATTTTCCTGGTGAGCACATAACACGGTGTGCCATGTTGTACCATAAACTCGAACAACTGAAATTTATATAATCATGTTAACCATGTTATCCCCCAAATTGTAATAATGAAGTTACATTTAAAGCAACTCTCTTAGTCCCACATGCGCTTAAGAAAAGAGGAGATACTTTTTTCAGGTTTTGAATAATATAAATATATTTTTATTTACCTACCCTTTGTTCAACAAGGGTCAGATAAGTCATCTGTTGAGACTGAACAGTAGAAGGTGTGCTGTAGGGTGTCAGCCATCAGATAATTATGGTGGAATCGTGTCTAAGAAAAGAAAAAAGAACAAATAGATAAGGGTTACCAAGCCCAGCTCTGATCCCAGACCCCTACCAAGCAAGGCAGTTTTTAAGTCCTGGGCTACAGCATCGGTAGATGGGGAGTGTGGAGCACTATAGTTGCCCCTGGTTCTATGCATGACTGAAATAGCCAGGACGCCAGAATGATCTCCCACAATCATTACTGCTGAGTGAGGGCTACTATGAGAGAGTCTAATCAGAAGCCATTAGAACTGCCTGTAACTAGGTAAGCAGTAAATGAAAAGCTGTACCACATACCTGGATGAATAGAAGAGATTTGTGCCACCAGGAAAGTTTTCAAAGATGCAGGAAGTGCCGATTGCAATACACTCTCAGTAAGCTTTTGATTTGGCTTGTGCAAAAGGAGAAAGAAAAATGAGGAGAAGGAAGAAGTGTGGGAAAGGGAGGAGAAGGAGAAAAATAGAGGAAACAACATAGAAAAGGGTTGTTCATTCACCCAGACTGTAAGTACAGGTGACCTGAGCTGCTGCTGCTGGACCAATGTGGTTACAGTGCAGGCAATGCCTCCTCCTTGTGTTTCATGGTTCAATCGAAGTTGCCTTCCCTCCGCTGGCAAGGCCAGCCTAAACCTTCATTATCTCACTTCTGGGGTGAGTCAGCTCTACAGCTTTATGCTCTTTGCAGAGGTCTTGAATGTCTTTTCCATGCACAGGATGTACTTCCTGTTGGTCCATTACATAGATGACATTAGGCTCACTGGACCTAGTGAGTGGGAAACAACTCTAGACGTGCTAGACTTTTAGAGAGAGAAGTTAAAGAAGAAATCTGACTAAAATTCAGAATTCCTCTCAATCGGTGAAATATTTTTGTGTCCAGTGGTATTCAGCAGGAGAAGTAACTGTTTTGAGGTAGAAAATAATTGCTGCCGCCTGGCCAGCATGGCTTCATGGTTGAACATTGGCCTGCGAACCAGAGGGTCATGGTTCGATTCCTAGTCAGGGCACATGCCCGGGTTGTGGGCTGGATCTTCAGTGTGGGGCATGCAGAAGGCAGCCAATTGAAGATTCTCTCCCATCATTGATGCTTCTCTCTCTCTCTCTCCCTTTTTCTCTGAGATCAGTGAAAATATAATAAAAAAAAAATAATTGCTGTCATCCAGCCCCCGCAGAGACAATGATACAGGCACAGTGCCCAGTACGCCTCTGGATTTTAGAGGCAGTAGATTCCTCAGTGGAGTATGTGACTCTAGCAAATTTATGGAGAGACGATAAGGTCTGCTCCATTCCAGTTGGACCTGAAAAAACACAGGGCACTGAAACAGGCCCAGGCTGCTGTGCAAGCTGTTCTGTGACCGGGTCCATATACCCAGCAGACATGATGGTCCTGTGAGTATCTCTGGCAGATAGCGATTCTGTCTGGGATCTTAGAAAGACCTGTGGGTGAAAAAAAGTGTAAATGCTCAAACTTTACAACCAAGGTCTTGAAATCATCAAAATAACTATTGTTCTTTTGAGGAACCACTGTGGCCTCCTTTGTGTCAAATTGGGCAAATAAAGTTCTTTTTTTAAAAAAATATTTTTATTGATTTCAGAGAGGAAGGGAGAGGGAGAGGGAGAAAGAAACATCAATGATGAGAGAGAATCATTGATTGGCTGCCTCCTGCATGCCCCCTGCTGGGGATCGAGCATGTGCCCTTGACTGGAATTGAACCTGGGACCCTTCAGTCACAAGCTGATGCTCTATCCACTGAGTAAAACCAGATAGGGCTAAAGTTCTTTCTTAATTAGGAAGCCACATGCTTAGACCATCATTCATCATGCAAAATCTTTTCCAGCCAGTAAAACAGCATTTAAGAGTTCCTTCTTTTGTCACTTTAGTGTCCAGAATGAGAAAACTAAAGAAGACAACACAGGGCAGCAGAAGCCCTCCACTCTGTTCCCACCTCCTGAGCCCCAGAGAAACAGCAGGAACTGAGTCAGAAGCTGGCAAACCAGAGCCTCATGTTGCACTGTGCTGCGCAGTGCTTGGGAGAAGTAACCCCAGATGCCATGGTCCTTCAGGGGCTTTTAAGTGTCAAGGGAAACATTCCCTTTCTCAGTTCCATGAGCACTACACAGATGGTTTCCAAACGCCCTTCAGCCCAAAGTCACCCTGGTATGAGGGGCAAAGAGGCAGGGGATGGGCCTGTTGCCCCTCAAAATGCACTGAGGTTTTTCTCAAAGGGTTTCTTTGGTTTCGAAGAGGAAAAGTCTAAACATAAGACTCCAAGTGACCAGGCAACCCAGCTGTCCATTATGACATGGGTAAGATGGAACCCATGGAGCCAAAAGGTTGGTGACACACAGAATGACTACACATCCATCTAAAGAGGTTCATAGGTGATCTCACCTGGGAAGACTCAGGAAGCTCAGGGAAATCATGTAAGTGCTGGCCCAATTGTCCTTGATCCCGCTTGCAGCCGAGCTTTGGACTCATGAGAAACTCCTGAAGACTTGTTGACAAGGGGAGAAATGATGTGGCCTGGCTTAGCAATAAGCTAGCGTGATCTTGATGACCAAGCAGAGAGCAAGCAGCTGCAGCCCGACAGAGCCCTGCAGACATTCCTGAAGGGCAGGGCCAGGTAACCCATCCCAGGGGCCACAGTTCCCAGCAGGTCACTGTCACTCACTCTGCTTGAACAACAAATGATCTGAGATGAAAGTACATGTTGATTCATGGCTCTGGCCAAAATGTCTACATAGAGATAGGCAGAAAAGAAGCATGAATGGGAAATTATTCACATTAGAACATGGCAGAGGCATGAGGACAGTTTTCACTCAATGGGTACGATATAAGAGATTTTGGTGAATAACTGCAGAGTGCATAGCTGCAGCATGAAAGAGCCCCTGAAAATGTCCTTGAACAACAGGGGTGAGGAAACTATCACAGTGGGCAGCTTCCTGCAGGTCACCTGATCACTCACTGTGCTTGAAGGTCAAATGATCTGACATGACAGCATATGCTGATTCATGGCTCTGCCACTATTTCCCATCAACAGCGAGGGACAGAGGTGTGAGGACAGCTTTCACTCAATGGGCAAAAATATAAAAAGCTATTTGTGCCTCCTATGATGCTTATCACAAAATATCTTTAGAGTGGAGGACTTAATCCAGGGGGTATGTTGGCACATTCTGTATTTTCCCTCATCTATGGAATGTAAAAGCCAGAAGCAAAACAATGCTACAAATAAAATCACTTTTTAGTTTTGGCATAACATGAGTATATTTTTGTTTACTTTCCTTTTGGGAACTAAGGATCAGGTGAAGTCTCTGCTACAACTGAGCAGCAGCAGGTGTACTGTAGGGGGCTAACCATCAGATATTTAAAGAGGAACATTTTCTAAGAAAATCCTTCATTATCAGTTAATACCAAGTTGAGATTCTGGAGTCAAGCCATATAAGACAATTTCTAATATGTGGTCATAGCATCACTAGATGGAGGAGTGAGGACCACTGTAGCAATCCAATGTGCTTTTTCATTTCTAGTTTCCATGTCTGTGGTGATGACATCGACGTTCTGAAAATTTTCCGAGTGGTCTGCAACAGCACATATGGATTGCTTATTTGCTTTACACCCAAGGTCCCAGGTTCAGCTTGAAGATCTTCAGGACATGAGCAGATACTTGTCTAAATGGTTCCAAAACAGATGTGATAGATAAATTGGAAAGATTCATGGTAGAAATCTGGCAACTGATCTCATGATTCCCTGGGTTGGAGAGAGCTGGGCTAGAAGCAACCCTGGAGGCCAAGCTGCATAGGTGTCCTGGCTCCCAGACCTGTAGGGCAAAAATGATCGCAGTCTCAGGCTGATGTCCACCTGGGCATCACTGATGGCTTCTATCCCTTCTTTAGCCCAAAGTAGTCTTAGCCAGGAGGGGCAAATATTCAGGGCAATGAGCTGTCATCACACTGAAAATGGACTGAGATTTGTCCCAAAGCGTTTCCTTGGTTTGAAAGAAGGAGTGTTTAAAGATGGGTATCCAAATTTCCATGCTACCTGAATTGTCCGTTATGACCTGGGGTGGTGTCAAGCATGATCAAACCTGGGAGGACCAAAGCAGTAATATAACCTGTGACCCAATTTACTTCAGTACCAACTTCTATACAATGAATCTATCTTTCAGCCTAGACCTATGGATTCCTGGAAAATGTCCTATGACCTCAATACAAAGGAAGTAAAGTTGTGGCCTGGATTACTAATGATTATGCATGGTATTGATGGCCAACCAGAAAGTGGACAGCTGCAGCACGACAGACCATCTCTGGACATCAGTGAAGGACAGTGGGTAACAAAACCTTCACATTGGGCAGAGGTTGGGGCAGTTCACCTTATCATTCACTCTGTCCAGCTATGGAAGGAGATAGTGATTCATGGCTCTGTTTAGTATTTTGCAACATTAGGCAGAGACATTGAAAAGGGCATAATTAGAAAATTCTTCACAAACTTTTTGAGCAAAAGTTTATTGGATGTTCTCACTCAGTGGTCATGAAGCATCCATCTTATATAAATACTGCTATTTGAAATTTTAGCCCTGCTATTTGGTTTCTGTAAATTCTTGCTTGCTAAGACTACTCCCACTTCAGAGAGGCCATTAAACCTTCCCCAGACAAGGTTATCAGTGCTGGCGCCAGGCCAGGCCTCTGGTTGAGGTCTCAAGGCCCCAGCACATACGGGTTCTTTAAGAATTTGCAAAAGGGGCCAGAAACACCCCATATTTGGGAGACAAAGAAGGTAAAAACATATAAATAGGGAAAATTCCTGCATGTTGGGGCCAGAATTTGAGAGACATTCTCCTCTGGACCCGCGCGTAATAAATGTAACTCCATCTCTCTAAGTATTGCTTTGTTCTTCTTCGGTTTTCTGTAACATTATTGGTTCCCTGAACCGAGGAACAACTGTGCTTGGCCTTTATGGCCTCTGGTGAATGGGCCAGGTTTGGGGCCGGGGAAGCCGGATAGGCCTCCGGCAGGTGCCGCTCTGCTGATTTAGCAGAATTGAACCGGGAGACTCCGGGCACTCCCGGACCTCAGCCCAGGACCCGGCCGGCATCTGGAGAGAGTGGACGGACACTTCTGGACCTGTCGACAGAATCTGTAAGGTAGGGGCCCCGTCAGTTCAGCCCACTCCAAGTGAGTGGAAGGGGGAGCTTGATCACCTCCCCGGAAGCCATACAGCTTCTTCAGGCAAATCAATCAGGAGTCAGGAATCAGGTGATTGTTTAAACTCTGGGTAAATATCTGGTAGAAGTCAAAAATTCGGACTAGCTAGTATATAAATGTGGCACTCTGGAGGTGAATGAAGGAATTATGAGTTCACTTTGCTGTTTGTTTGTGTGGGACTAGCCAATTTGCTACTGAGAAGGGGGACTGGACGCAGCATTAACTCCTCCAGTAGGTTCTCACCAAGACTTTGGTTGAGAATTCTGTTCTGGGGCATGGGTGCCGGGAGTGCCCTCATGCCCATCTGGGGATTTGGGCATTGTTTTGTTTATCTGCTCAGCTCCAATCTGGGCTAGTCTACTGAGAGAGTGTGAGTATGGATGTTTGTCTGTCTTGGCATAATTATCTGTTCATTAACTGGTCTGTGTGAAGCAAAAGCCACTTTGTGCATTCTGGTTGTACACATGAGAGTATTTGTTATCTCTTTCTATTGTTTAATTTGTTTAAAGATAGGGCGGACCTGTTGTGATGGTCTGCAAACATCTTAAGCAGCGCTGCTGAGTTATTTTTCTCAGAGATGTTTGCTCTCTATCACAGTGGGAGGGAATCAGCCCATTTAGCTAATAAAAATTTTTCTCTCTGTATAAGTAAGGGTATCAGTTTGCTCTGATTTGTGAATTTGCTGTATTAAAGTGAAATGTTAAAGTCCTAGTGTTAATTTAAAGGTATAAATTTGTGATATTTCAAAGAGCAAAGAACTTTTATTTTTGGCTTTCTTACCTCTTTTGGTGGTTGGAGACTTCCAGGGGCAGGGCTTACAGCTCCGCAGGGCGGAGAGATTTACAGGCCCTGTCCCTGCCTGTGACATCATAGTCCAACATTTGTTTGACTTGCTGTTTTCAGTTATTAGGATCCTCATAGAGGACATAACCTGGGTTTCCCTTCCTCTCTCATCCTGATTCTAATAGCATCTGTAACTGGATTAAAGATCTTTTCTTTCAGGAGGCCACCCAGGCTTTCAGTTCACAAGAAATCTCCCTACACACCCTTATCTTCCTCCTCCCTATCTTTCCAGGCTAAGAGTCATTTTTCTCCACAGGTCGGACCTCAGCCTTCGAAAGGGAGGACTACTACAGTGGTAGTCTGTAGTTTTCTCTGAAACTCCCACTGTTTCTATTTCTCCCCTCTATAGGAATTGTCTTCCTCTGACTCACAATCAGAAAGAGACAAGCAACTGGACTGGGGGACGGGACAAGGGAAGTGGGGGTTGTCCACAGTTAATTATGAAGCAGGGAGAGATAGGTTTTTGTTGATTTTTACTGGCTGCAGACCGCTCTGGTGGCGTAGGGGTCTGGTCCAGGTGTCTTATCAGAACTTCACTAGATTCAAGGTCGCAAGTTTTCTGCAAGCATAATTAATACATTAAAAAACTAAACTCCCAGGAGCCAAGCGGAGGAGAAACGGAGCTGAAGTCCGTAGCTGCCCTGGTGATTTAAAACTGGGTGCTAGGCAGACTCATCACCCAAGAGCCAGATGAAAGAAGGGGGTGAAGGGGGTTGGATGCCTGAGCTGCCTGCAGTGGCCCTGGAAGAAGCCTCAGCAGCAGCGAGAAAAGCAGGGGACAGCAGACATTTACCTGACACTAGAGCTGCCCCGCTGCTGCCCAGTGAGTAATGAGTGTTTTACAACAAGCAATACAAGACTTAGGCCTTTGGCTTGCTGGCTGCAGCAATTAAACCAGAAGCCAGTGACTGCTACTAGTCTCCCTGCAGTCCCAGAAATAGAGCAGCAGGCCTGGGGTCTGTAAAAGCAACAGATAGAGCTAGTGAAAGCTCCCTGTTTGCAAATGTACTGAAAGGGTTCAGTACCTGTTGCTGCTGGAAGAGGAGGGGCTGAGAGCCCCTTCCAGTGCACTCCCTTGGGAGAGGCCTGGTCGCTGCTCTGCCACAAAGGGACTGGCAGGAAGACAAGGGGTCTAATACCCAAGCCACTGCCACAGAAGCACTTTGCAATATGCAAAGCTGTTTCTAACTGCAACTCTGGCTGTTTTGGACTGGCAGCTTAAAGTCAAAGAGCAAAGGAAAGGCACTCTCCCTGGACCAGGGAGCCTTCAGGACTTTGTGATTCTCCAAGAGAGGAGGAGTCTGACTGAGGGATGGCAGAGACCTGGTTGGGTTGGAAGGACCTAAGGCCACATGTTAAACTTATAAATTACAGCTTTCTAGGCAGATGTCCAAGCCCAGTTATGTAGGGGTTAAGCTGCCTGTTTATAGCAAAATAACTTTCTCCCATGCCAGAATAAATTTTAGGGAAATTAGACAAGCTGTGTTTGTGGCTAGAAAGAAGAACTGGCCACCATGCACAGCCCTGACAGTGGCCTGCAGAAAACTGTATAATAGACTTAGATGATGCCTGCATCTTTATGGACATGACTCCAGAAAGACAAGGACAATTTTGCTTTGTATGGGAAGGTCAAGAATAGACCTTAGTCACCTCCCTAAGATATTTGTATAGCCCTACCATATGTCATATATGGTAGCAGAAGATTTGGTTACCTAAGGTGGCCACAGTGCCAATATTGTACTTCATTGTGTTAATAATATTGCATTAACCTTACAGATTTGAATGCAGTTGCCAAAAGGGCAAGTACCCAAATGGGCAAGGAAAATACCCATCTGGTTTTGGTCTCTATTGAAAGACAGTTGGCAGCCTGTATACTGTCTTGCAGGCCTGTGTGGCCATATCCATGTCAGGTGTGGCACAAACTTCAACTTTAGAAAACTGGAGAAGGCTTGTTTGGAACAGAGGGAAGTAGTGAGTACCAGCCCTTTGTTACAGGAATTACAGACCCCGTGAGGTCCTGTGATGTGTGAGACCCTATAAAGGAATAAAGCTCCCTTAGTCCTTTCTGAGAGGGCATGTCATCCCCCCAGAGACCATATGAAATTTTAAGGACAAGTTAAGTAGGGGGAACCCTACTACAAGGACAGCTATAATTGTCTACTTGAATATAGACACATTTTGAATTTCTCCTTGTCATTTGAAGACAGTTATATTACTCTGAAGAATCCATAGAAAGGACTGACAAGGAAAATCAGAAGATCTTAAAGCAGGTCAGTATATTTTTCTCCTTATATAATTCCTCTGAAATTTGGCAATGCTTAATAAATCATGGCAATACATTTCTCTGCATAAATTCAATAAGACCGGTTTCTAATAGTGGTTTTATTGACCAGAAACTTTGACTGTAGTGTCATGTTTTAAAGAGCCCTGTCTGAACTCTGAAGACTTGAAGTCAGTAAGAGTGCCAAGGAAAAGCCTGGTATCCTGCTTGGGAGCCCTGAAAATGGCTGGTGCTGGAGCATCAGGCCCAGGCCCTACCATCACTGGTGGTTGGTCAGAGTAGAAGGGGAGCAATAAGGATGACTCTGCATCCCTGAGGAACCCCACACACTCTAGGCTGTGACGAGTAGGAGGGCTACTGAGATGGGCTTAAAACCTAGGGCGTGGGCCCAGGTGGAGTCGCTGCCGGTGAGGGATTCACCTAACTCAGCAGATACTACAGGCAGGCCTGACGGCAGCTGGATGGCTTGGCTTCCTGGCCCTATGGGGCACAATATGATTCAATCATGAAATTCCGGCAAAGGTAGTCAGTTATCATTCTTGTTGTGTTTATGCAAACAATCAGGCCAAATTAAATACAATAGGTAAATTAGTCTTTATCTGGCTCTTTTGATAAACATAGAGGTAATTTTGAGGAGAAAAATTCTATTTCAATAGAGGTCATTAAAACTGAAATGTTTTCTTTCCCTTCCACCAGACCAATTGTTACAGTTTGTCTCTGCCAGGTCACAAGCCCACCTCCTTCTGTGCCCAGGCCTCATCGTCCCTCTGACAGACAGCAAGGATCTCTTGACTCTGAGGGAAAACTCCGTCCCTTCTTAGCACGAAGCAGCTACAGAAGAAATTCAACGTCCATTTTCCCTAAAGAATTCAGAGCCAGGATCCTTGAGGTAATATATTAGGCAGTTAGACAGACATGAGCAGAGAAGGACGATGGGCCAACTAGTGCTACAGGATGTAACTAAGTCTTTCCACCTCTACGTATGAGAGACAAGGGGCATAGGCAAAGAGGTACTCACCAAAGTCTCAGCCCCTAGAAAAGGCTGGTAGCCTATTTGTCCAAAAAACTTGACCCCTTTGCAATTGGGTGACCTACTTGCCTCTGGGCGGTAGCAACCACAGCTATGCTTATTGAAAAAGCAAATAAGTTAACCCTACGGCAGTAACTAATCCTAACTCCCTTACATGAGGTCGAGGTTTTACTCCAGAACACACTAGAGCACTGGATGTCAAACACTTGAGTCACCCAGTTTCAGGCTCTCTGGTAGACAAAAGAAAAATCAGTAACAATGTATACTGATAGCAGGTATGCATTTACAACAAGGTAAGGGTTCTCCACAGAAGCAAGAGGGAACTGGGCCACAGATGAAGCTGCCCAGGAGGCTGCCCTAAAACCAGTGGGGCCTCTACAGATTCTAGTGACTCTTCCAGATCCTGACCTACCCAATCGAGAAAAGCTAAAATCCATAACCAGTCTTTCTTCAAGTTCTTACAGGCTTTACAGTCTACCCAGGAAGCAATCTGGAAGCACATCTGAGACCCTCTGCCTGTACCAACTTCTGATCTGGTTCATCCCTTCCACCCTGGTGACTCTGTTTGGGTAAAGAAATTTGCCACCCAAGGACTGACTCCTACTTGGAAAGGACCACCTCCACGGCAGTCAAGGTCAACGGAATCCCAACGTGGCTTCATCACACATGGCTTAAAACAAAATTGAGAGTCCAGGACTCTTCGGACTCTCTAAAGATTACTCCTGGCCCTCATTCTGGGCCCTTATCTTATAAGCAGGCCCACTAACTTTATTTGGCAGAAAATTAAGATTATAGTCCTCAGGGGTAAATATAACTACAATGACTAAGAGTCAATGATTTGACTCATGTAATAAAACCAGTGGGGAATGAAGCATCCATCTTATATAAATACTGCTATTTGAAATTTTAGCCCTGCTATTTGGCTTCTGTAAATTCTTTTTTTTTTTGTTTGTTTGTTTTTGTTTTTGTGTTTTTTTTTTTTTTTACATTTTTTTAATTGTTTGAAGTATTAAAAATAGTAGTACATATGTCTCTTTTTTTCCCCCATTGACCTCCCCCCACCCTCCCCTTCCCCCCAGTACATGCCTTTACCTGCCCTTCCCAGTGTCTTTTATCCATTGGTTATGCTTATATGCATGCGTACAAGTCCTTCGGTTGATCTCTTACAGCCCCCCTCCCCCCCAAAACCTCCTCTGCCTTCCCACTGTAGTTTGACAGTCTGTTCAATGCTTCTTTGCTTCTGTATCTATTTTTCCCCCCTTTCTTCCCTTTAAAAAATCTTGCCTCTGCAGACTAGAAATAGACATAAAATAACAAATAAATGTTTGAGTCCCAATTTCAATGTCCAACAGTTCTGATTCCCCGTTTCAATGTCAAACAGTTCCTTATGTGTACATGTCAGCAATGATATCTGGATGGTGGGCACATGGTGGCAATGCAGGTCCAACCCTCTCTGGTTTGGTCCAAGGCAAGTGCTGCGTCGCACAGCTTCTGACTGCTAGCGTGGCAAGGCGTCATCAGCGTCTCCCATCTCTGGACTGTTTCTCCTCTTGTCTTCATGGTTGGAGCAGACCTGTCAATTCCTCTCTGTTGCAGGAATCCACATGGTCTTGGAGTTGTTTTCTGAAAATATACAAACATATTCTCGACCAAAAGTTAATAAAGGAATCTTTTCTATATAATTGATTTGGGATCCTTTTTATTTTTGCCCAGACGATTTTCCTTTGTCTTATTTAGACACCATGTGTGTTTTGCTGTTAGCATTACAAATAGAAATTAATTTTGTAAAGTAAAAATTTTCTAGATGTAATTTACTTATAGGATATTTTTCCTTACATGATATTACCCTACTATCCCCCCTTTTTTGATTAATGGAGGCTTTTGTAAATTTTATAATGCAGTCTTGATAACTTTAAATTTTAACTTTTTGCACAAAAATATGACTGCTTTAGTTTCATTGCATGTTCAGGAATTTTACCATGAGATGAACTACCAATAGAAATTTTAGTTAACACTTTAGGAACAGCTTTTTGTCCAGTACAATTAAATTTTCTTGAATATTCACTTATTTGAATTAGCCTATTTAAATTAATCTGAAAACTTGATTATTATTTTACTGTCAAATTTAATACTCTACCAACAATCTTAGTTTACCCTGTAAATATTAGTGGAAAGGATTGTTTGCATTCTTGAGTAGGCCCTGAGCATTCTTGGTGCTAGGCTGGATTTAGATATAGGGCAGCTGCTGTCAGCCAAGTCTCTGTCTGTTACCTGGGTCCCAATCTGAGCTGGGCCAAGTCACACTGTCTGTCACCTGTGTCCCGATCTGAGCTGGGCGTGGGAAGCAAGGCAGCCATGGGAGCAGGAGACCTCCCTCAGATGGGGCGAGGGTTCAGGCCCCTGCAAGGTTGGGAGGGTGGGGGTCTGTGCCCCACCTCTGATGATCCCCAAGTTCTCTCCTGATGGCCCCACTGCGACTGTGCCTGTCTTAGGTTGTTCCTTCCCTGAGGAATCTTACCCGTCTCTGGCTAACCAGTCATCCTCCGGGGCCAAGCAGGGTGATGTGAGTTTCAGTTCTGTCTCCTTGGTAGCCTATGCCTCCGTGGCCTCCACGCCCAGCACCTGCCTAGGGATCCCCTGGCCTGCTGGCGGGGCCCCAGAACTGATCACATATCTCGGGGAACTCAGGTTTCTTCTCCAGGGAGGGCCCAGCTCACACAATTGGGCGAGAGACAGATCCATGGTACCAGCCACCACGAGGCTTCAAGCTCAGCATGAACAGAAAGCTCAGGCAACAGCTGAAGGCAACTGGATTGTGAGAAGAGGGTCCCTCTTGGCCCAAAAAGCAAGAGGGGCCAATATAGAATGCTCAAGTGCCTTCCCAGTGCCTTAATTCCTTCTGAAAGGGATTAAATCCTTTCATGTCCTCTTTTTTTTTTTTTTTTATTTTTTTAAAATTGCTGCCAAACATTCCAAGAATTAGTTTGTAAGTTTGTTTGGGATAATTGTACAGTATGCTGTTGTAAAATATCTAAAATTATAATGACATTGTAGAATAATATCATGTAAGGATATTTTTTGCTCTAGGCCATGGCAATTCAATTTCAAACTGGCTGACAATTTCTTTTTGTAACTTTATATAAACTTTGTCAGGGAGGCAAAAACACAAATTATTCCCCCATAACCCCCCACCCCCCACTTATGCCCCACCCCCTTGTTGTCTGTGTCCATTGATTGGGCTCATATGCTTGCACACAAGTCCCTTGGTTGATCTCTCCCCCTTATCCCCACCCTCCCCTACCTACCCTGAGGTATGACGTGCTGTTCGACGTTTCTCAGTCTCTGGATCTGTTCTTGTTCATCAGACTATGCCATTCATTATATTCCACAAATGAGTGAGATCATGTGATATTTATCTTTCTCTGCCTGGCTTATTTCACTTAACATAATACTCTCCATATCCATCCATGTTGTTGCAAATGCTAGGAACTCCTTCTTTTTTACCGCCGCGTAGTATTCCATTGTGTAGATATACCACAGTTTTTTAATCCACTCATCTGCTGATGGGCATTTAGGCTGTTTCCAAATCTTAGCTATGGTGAATTGTGCTGCTATGAACATAGGGGTGCATATATCCTTTCTGATTCGTGATTCTAGTTTCTTGGGATATATTCCTAGAAGTGGGATCACTGGGTCAAATGGGAGTTCCATTTTTAGTTTTTTGAGGAAACTCCATACTGTTCTCCACAGTGGCTGCACCAGTCTGCATTCCCACCAGCAGTGCACGAGGGTTCCTTTTTCTCCACATCCTCGCCAGCACTGGTCATTTGTTGATTTGTTGATAAAAGCCATTCTGACAGGTGTGAGATGGTACCACATTGTTGTTTTGATTTGCATCTCTCTGATGATGAGTGACTTTGAGCAGGTTTTCATATGTCTCTTGGCCTTCTTTCTGTCTTCTTTCGAAAAGTGTCTATTTAGATCAGATGCCCATTTTTTGATTGGGTTGTTTATCTTCTTTTTGTTAAGCTGCATGAGTTCCCTGTAAATGTTGGAGATTAAACCCTTATCGTTGATATCATTGGCAAATATGTTCTCCCATGCAGTGGGCTTTCTTGTTGTTTTATTGATGGTTTCCTTTGCTGTGCAAAAGCTTTTTAATTTGATGTAGTCCCATTTGTTTATTTTCTCTTTAGTTTCCATTGCCCTAGGAGCAGTATCAGTGAAGAAGTTCCTTCGGCATATGTCTGAGATTTTTCTGCCTGTGGATTCCTCTAGTATTTTTATGGTTTCCCGTCTTATGTTTAAGTCCTTTATCCATTTTGAGTTTATTTTTGTGTATGGTGTAAGTTGGTGATCTAGCTTCATTTTTTTGCATGTATCTGTCCAATTTTCCCAACACCATTTGTTGAAGAGACTGTCTTGACTCCATTGTATGTTCGTGCCTCCTTTGTCAAATATTAATTGAGCATAGTTATTTGGGTCAATTTCTGGGTTCTCTATTCTATTCCATTGATCAATATGTCTGTTCTTGTGCCAGTACCAGGCTGTTTTAAGAACAGTGGCTTTGTAATATAGCTTGATATCCGGTATTGAGATCCCACCTACTTTGTTCTTCTTTCTCAGGATTGCTGCAGCTATTCGGGGTCTTTTTTTATTCCAGATAAATTTTTGGAAAGTTCGTTCTAGGTCTGTGAAATATGTCGTTGGTATTTTAATGGGAAGTGCATTGAATTTATAGATTGCTTTGGGTAGTATGGACATTTTAATGATGTTGATTCTACCAATCCATGAACATGGTATGTTCTTCCATCTGTTTATGTCTTCCTCTATCTCTTTTTTCAATGTCGTGTAGTTTTCCACGTATAGGTTTTTTACCTCCTTAGTTAAGTTTATTCCTAGGTATCTTAATTTTTTTGGTGCGATGGTAAATGGAATTGCTTTTTTAGTCTCTTTTTCTGTAAGTTCACTATTAGTGTATAGGAATGCCATAGATTTCTTGGCATTAATTTTGTATCCTGCTACATTGCCGAATTCATTTATTAAGTCTAGTAATTTTTTGATGGAGTCTTTAGGGTTTTCTATGTACAATATCATGTCATCTGCGAATAAGGACAGTTTTACTTCTTCTTTTCCAATTTGGATGCCTTTTATTTCTTCTTCTTGTCTGATCGCAATGGCTAATACTTCCAGCACTATATTGAACAGGAGTGGTGAGAGTGGGCATCCCTGTCTTGTTCCTGTTCTTAGGGGAAATGGTTTTAGTTTTTGCCCATTGAGTATGATGTTGGCTGTTGGTTTGTCATATATGGCTTTTATTATGTTCAGGTATGATCCTTCTATTCCCACCTTGCTGAGAGTTTTTATCAAGAAAGGGTGTTGGATTTTGTCAAATGCTTTTTCTGCATCAATTGATATGACTATGTGGTTTTTATCTCTCAATTTGTTTATGTGATGTATCACGTTTATTGATTTGCGAATATTGTACCATCCTTGCATCCCCGGGATAAATCCTACTTGGTCGTGGTGTATGATCTTTCTGATGTACTGCTGGATTCGATTTGCTAGAATTTTGTTGAGGATTTTGGCATCTATATTCATGAGGGATATTGGCCTAAAATTCTCTTTCATTGTGTTATCTTTATCTGGTTTTGGTATTAGGGTGATGCTGGCTTCATAGAAGGAGCTTGGAAGTGTTCCTTCCTCTTGAATTTTCTGGAATAGTCTGAGGAGGACAGGTTTTAGTTCTTCCTTGAATGTTTGGTAAAACTCCCCTGTGAAGCCATCTGGCCCCGGGCTTTTGTTTCCTGGAAGCTTTTTGATGACTGCTTCAATTTCTTCCATAGTTATCGGCCTATTGAGATGCTTAGATTCTTCTTGATTGAGTTTTGGAAGGTTATATTTTTCTAGGAATATGTCCATTTCCTCCAGGTTGTCCAGTTTGTTGGAATAGAGCTGTTCATAGTATTTTTTAACAATCCTTTGTATTTCGGTGGGGTCTGTTGTTATTTCTCCTCTTTCATTTCTGATTTTGTTTATTTGGGTCCTCTCTCTTTGCTTCTTGGTGAGCCTGGCTAGAGGTTCATCAATCTTGTTTATCCTTTCAAAGAACCAGCTCTTGGTTTTGTTGATCTTTTGTATTGTTTTTTTGGTCTCTATGTCATTCATTTCTGCTCTGATCTTTATTATGTCCTTCCTTCTGCTCACTGTGGGCTTTTCTTGTTGCTCTCTTTCTAATTCTTTGAGTTGTTGAGTTAGATCATTTATTAGCATTTTTTCTTGTTTTTTGAGGTAGGCCTGTAGAGCTATAAACTTCCCTCTCAGGACTGCTTTCATTGTGTCCCATAGCAATTGCATTGTTGTGTTTTTATTGTCATTAGTCTCCAGGATGTTTTTAATTTCTTCTTTGATCTCATTGATCACCCAATCATTGTTTAATAGCATGCTATTCAGCTTCCAAGTGTTTGAATTTTTTGGAATGTTTTTATTATAGTTTATTTCTAATATTATGCCATTGTGGTCTGAGAAAATGCTTGATATGATTTTAATCTTTTTGAATTTGGGGAGACTTTGCTTGTGACCCAGTATGTGGTCTATTTTTGAAAATGTCCCATGTGCACTTGAGAAGAATGTATATTCCGTGGCTTTGGGGTGAAATGCTCTGAAGATGTCAATTAGGTCCATTTGATCTAGTGCGTCATTTAGAATTGCTGTTTCTTTGCTGATTTTTTGTCTAGAGGATTTATCCAGCGATGTCAGTGGTGTATTAAAGTCTCCTACTATGATTGTATTGTTGTCGATCTCTCCCTTGATGTCTTCTAGGAGTTCTTTTATGTATTTGGGTGCTCCTGTATTGGGTGCATATATGTTTACCAGAGTTATACCTTCTTGTTGAATTGCTCCCTTCAGTATTATGTAGTGGTCTTCCTTATCTCTTGTTATGGCCTTTACTTTGAGGTCTATTTTATCAGAGATAAGTATCGCAACCCCAGCTTTTTTCTCATTTCCATTTGCCTGAAAAATGTTTTTCCATCCCTTCACTCTCAGTCTGTGTGAGTCCTTTGCTCTGAGGTGGGTCTCTTGTAGACAGCAAATATATGGGTCATGTTTTCTTATCCATTCAGCTACCCTATGTCTTTTGATTGGTGCATTTAATCCATTTACGTTTAATGTTATTATTGACAAGTACATGTTTGTTGTCATATTTTTCCTTAGTGTTTGTGTTTCTTTTTGCCTTTCTCTTTCTTCTTTTTACAGCAGTCCCTTTAGCATCTCTTGCATTGCTGGCTTGGTAGTGATAAACTCTCTTAGCCCTTTTTTGTCTGTGAAGCTCCTGATTCCATCTTCAATTTTGAATGATAGCCTTGCTGGGTATAGTATTCTTGGATTCAAACCCTTGCTTTGCATCACTTTGTATATTTCATTCCATTCCCTTCTGGCCTGGTGTGTTTCCGTTGAGAAATCAGTTGATATTCTAATAGGAGAGCCCTTGTAGGTAACTTTCTGTCTCTCTCTGGCAGCCTTTAAGATTCTTACTTTGTCGTTAGTGTTCGCCAATTTAATTATGATGTGTCTTGGTGTTGGTCTTTTGGGGTTCAACCTGTTTGGGACTCTATGTACTTCTTGGACTTGCATAGTTTTTTTCTTGCCAATATCAGGGAAGTTTTCTGTCATTATTTCTTCAAACAGGTTTTCTATTCCTTGCTTCTCTTCTTCTCCTTCTGGTATCCCTATTATTCTAATATTGTTTCGTTTTGTGTTGTCCCAAAGCTCTCTTAGGCTCTCCTCTTGCTTTTTAAGTCTTCTTTCCAGTTGCTGCTGTGTTTGTGTGTTTTTTCCTACCTTGTCTTCTAATTCGCTGATGCGGTCCTCAGCCTCTTCTAGTCTACTGTTTAAGCCTTCCAATGTGTTCTTTATTGCAGCTATGTCATTTTTCATCTCTTCTTGGTTTCTTTTCATGTTGGTAACATTCTCATTCAGCTCCTTATAGTTCTCATTGAGTTGTGTGTATTTGTCATTGAGTTGTGTGTATTTGTCATCCATCCGTTTAAACATCCTTATAACCATTACTCTGAATTCTTTGTCTGTTAAGTTACTAGCCTCAATTTCATTGAACTCCCTCTCTGGTGATTCCTCTTTTTCTTTCCTTTGGGAGTTGCTTTTTTGTCTCCCCATGTTTTCCTGTAATGTTTTAATTGTAGATCCAATTGCTTTGCTACCCAGGTTCTTTTGGTGATGGTGTTACTGGTGTAATCTCTTAGTTCTCCTGGGCTTGGTAATCTAGTGCAGCTCCCTACTTGAGCTATTTGGGTTCTCTTGATGTAGGCCTTCGAGCTTGAGAGGCACAACTGCAGTATCTAGAAATCAGCAGCCGTGGAGGGGAGTATCCCAATTTTTGCTGTCTTGCACCCTTAATTGAAATCACGCGTGCCTAGTGGGGACTCACAATGGCACCAAGGAACTGTCTGTCGGGGTGATGTGGCTCAGGGGGCCTGCACTCTGGAAAGGTGTGACTGTGATGCCCAGAATTCTGTAGTTATGGGGTGGGCAGACTCAGCTTTCACTGCTGCACCTGTGGTGGATAGGCGCTTACTCCCAGTGGCGGCTCACAGGAGCACCCGCCTTTAAGTTTGCCAGCGAGGCACACTGAAGCACTCTGAAGGGCTCTGGCAGTGTAGCTGTGTAATTAAGGTGCTTAACTTTTAAAGATTTCTCTTTAGGGCAGATCCTATAGCCTCAGGGAGTATTCAGGTTCCACGGTGTTAATCAGTGTGGGATCTGGGTGTGGCTATATTGGTTGCCTGGAGACTGGAGGGAGGGGCTATCTCTCAGGAGAAAATGGCGACGGGGGCCTAGATATGACTCAGCACCAGACTCGCTTCCACCTCTCCTGGACCATCCGCTGCCTACTCTCCCCAGATTCCACAACCCCACTCCCTCCTCTGCACCTCAACTACAGGTAAGCGTCTGTATCCTAAGGGTCCTACGAACCAGGTTCAGTGGAGAAAGGCGCAGGCCCCAGCTCAAGGAGGGACCGCGTCTCTGCAAGTTCCTTTCTTGCTGGCACTGCGCGGTCCGGCAGCTCTTCAGGGTTGCCTTAGAGTTCAGATCCCAAATCCAGACTCCAAGGTCTAAAATCCCCTACCTCCCGCAATCCCGTGGACCCTTTTTTTTTTTTTTTCTTCAGTCAGACGCTTTGCCTGTCCTCAGGGACGCGGCTTGGCGCTGTGTAGTTTCTCCCTTACCTGGGCTCAGAGGTCCAGCCGATTCTAATGCCTAGATCTTTGACTTTACCTTTATTGGGGGATCTCTGCCCTTCCCAGCAGCAAACTGTCTCACCAGCTGCGCCTCCTTTGCCAATTCAGGCTGGATTCCACTCGTTTCAGCTGCTCCCTCTATCTGCCTGGCTTCTGTAAATTCTTGCTTGCTAAGACTACTCCCACTTCAGAGAGGCCATTAAACCTTCCCCAGACAAGGTTATCAGTGCTGGCGCCAGGCCAGGCCTCTGGTTGAGGTCTCAAGGCCCCAGCACATACGGGTTCTTTAAGAACTTGCAAAAGGGGCCGGAAACACCCCATATTTGGGAGACAAAGAAGGTAAAAACATATAAATAGGGAAAATTCCTGCATGTTGGGGCCAGAATTTGAGAGACATTCTCCTCTGGACACGCGCGTAATAAATGTAACTCCATCTCTCTAAGTATTGCTTTGTTCTTCTTCGGTTTTCTGTAACAGTCAAAAATATTCAAAGATATTTGTGTCTCATTTAATGCTCATCAGAGTGAAACCTCAAAGTGGAAGATTTCATTACTCAAAAGTATAAAGTGCCAGATTCCATATTTTCCCTCATCAATGGAACGTAGAAACACAAACAAAAGAACAAAATCTCCTACATACAAATGGAATCATGGTGGTTAAAAAGGAAAACATGAGGGAGGACCAAGTGAATAAAAAGAGTTAACTGCCTGGGGACAGAGGAGACAGACATTGGGTGGTGAGCACATAGCTGAGTGTGCTCTGTTGCACTATAAAGTTGTACAAGTGAAGTTTTATAATGTGATTAACCTAAAAATGTAATAATGAAATAATTTTTAAAATAAACTTTGTTAGTCCCATGCTTGCTTAAAAAATGAAGAGACATTTTTCTGTGTTTGAAAACTAGAAACATATTTTTTATTTACCTATCATTCATTCAATAAAAATCAAGTGAATAAGCTGTTGAAGCTGGGCAGTAGTGATTGTGCTGGAGACCATTAACCTTCAGAGAATTAGTGAGGAACTGTGTGTTTGAAAAGGAAATAAATCACGATTAATTGTTGCAAAACCCAGTTTAGATTCCAGGCTCATGCCAAGCAAGGCAATTTCTACACATGGGGCAATTTCTACAGCATCACTAGATGGAGACATGAGGACTGCTGCGGGAACCCAGCAGGATTCCTACATCCAGTTCCTATGTCTCTGGTGATGACATGCAATCTGAAATAGTTCTGAGTGGTCCCCTCAGCACACATGGACACACTCCTTCTCATCACTTGAGATCGCTTGCTGAACTCATGTCCAGGGCTCCAGATGCTGCTTGAGGAGCTTCAGGGCATGAATAGCTTATTTCTATGCTTCCAGCTAGATGTGGAAAAACATTGGAAAGTTTCCTGGTAGACACACAAGGGGAATCACCGTGGTGACCGCTCCTGTGGCAACTGCCAGCTTGACTAGATGCCCATCAGAGCAGGACACTCAAGGTGAGAGACAAAGTGTGGCCCTTGAAAAAGTGTGCTGCTCTTTGGAAGAACTATGTGAGTTCTCTAATACACAAAAGCAGACAAATATGAAATAAGTGTGGAATTAATTAATGGTGGAGGGCAATGTTCATAGAAACATAAATTTGGATGAGGAGTAGAGTTTATAACATAAAAAGAAAATCAATAATTTAGTGTTAAATAAACAAGTCTAATTCCAGAGTCGACTCAAGACAATGTCTAAATACTGGGTGGGCTACAGCATCACTAGATGGAGGAGTGAGGGCCGCAGTGAGAATCCAATGGGTTTTTTGGTTGTTGTTTCCATATCTGTGGTGATGACATAGACATTCTGGAAATTCCTGAGTAATCCGCAACAGCAGGCAGGGATGGTTTCCCTGGTTTATAGCCAGCACACCTCATTCAGCTTGAAGAGATTCAGGACATGAATAAATCTATTTTCACAATGGCTTCAAGCCAGATGTGAGAAAAAATGGGATGGATCATGGGAGTGTTGTAACCGATAGGGGATAAAACTGGAATAATCCAGGATTTGTCAGAGACTGGAGAAATGTGCAAGAAGGAACACATAAGGGTAATAAAGGCAGTGACCTCTCCTGTGGCAGCTGCCACCTTGACTAGACTCAAATCCCCACAGGAAACTAAAGGTGAGGGGAAAGCATGACCTATGAAGTAGTGTGCTACTCTGTGGAAGAACTATGTGAGTACTGTAACTTACCCAGGAAGAAAAATATACAATGTGTGTGGAAATAATTAATGGTTGAGGACATGTTGAAAGAAACACAAATTTGGATGAGAGGGAACCTATTAATTCAGGTCCACAAGAAAGAATCTGCATTTATACCGGCAGCATGGGTCATTACAAAGGCTCTACAAGTTGATCCACATGGAGAAGCTAGGCCACAAAGGGATGGGTGTAGCTAGTGTGGAGGCCCAGGGAGGAGAGGTTCAAAAAGGAAGGTCACCAGGGTGGATGCCCAGAGGTGCCCTAGGGCTGAGAGGCAGGCAGATCAGTTGACAAGCCCCTTTGAAGACCCAGGGACAGGGGTGTGTGTGGACTTGGCATAAGAAGAGTCAGCTAAGATGGGGCAGGCAGATTCCAGACCCATTCTCAGGTTAAAGGGACCTATCAAATGTGGAAGTGGAGAGAGGAGGGATCAAGCCTGCACCACACACTTTTGGCTTCTGTGATTGACAGCTGGTGTCCTTGGATAAGTAGGGAGCTCAGAGGAGCCAGGGAGAGTGGAGGAAGCCTACAGCCTAGGCAGTGGGCCTAAGGCAGCCGACCTCAGGCCTGCAGCTTAGGAGTGTCAGTGCTAGGGGAGCAGGTGGGTCAGCCCTACAGAGGGGCAGGGAGGGAGCTGCCTCCATGGTGGAACACAGGAGTGACAGGAAGCTTTCAATGAGTGTTTGTGGAATGCATGAGGGAGTGGCTAAGGGACTGGCAAGTGTGAGCCATGAAGAGCCGTCCCAGAGGGGAGAGAATCATGGGACAGAGGTTGAGAGCTTCAAGGGGTGACTGGCCAGTGTCAGACCCTCCAAACCAAAGGCACAGGGGAGGAAGCCTGCAGGGGCTGCTGCTCAGTTTGGCTCCAAGCATTGGGGAGGGCAGCTCGCCAAGTGGGCAACTCCCACAGATGCAGGGCCTTGGGAAAGAAGGAAAAAGGAGGCCAGAGGAGGAACCTTACAGAAGAGGTTTGGTGAGGAAGGAAGGGACATGCAGGTGGCAGCTGGACAGGCCACCATGAGATTAAGTCAGGTGGGGATCTTCACATGCCATCCTCCTCCCTCATCTGGCTCTTCCTAGTTGAGTAGCCTTGGAAAATCCAAAGGATCATTTTAAGCTGAGCTCCTGCTGTGATATAAATCCCATATCAAAATGGGATTCAACTTATGGGAATATAAAATACACACAAGTCTGGAAAAGGCTACTGCCTGGTAAACAGGAAACCTCGCTTCCCAATTCTCTGACCTCGTGGCCAAGAAAGGTCAGGATTCCAGGGGCCCAGGAGCCTTGGGGGCTGATGTGAGGAACCTGGAGGGCTGATGCGGGGAGCCTCGGGGCTGAGGCAGGGAGCCCAGAGCCTGACAACGCTGCCAGTGACAAGCGGCGAGGAAAACTAGGACTCACTTCTACTCCATCTCATTTTATTACAAACCCATCCTTGTGTTCCAGAATCAATGGCTATTTAATACACACCTCAAAGTACTCGGAAGACAGACCATGTCAGCATACCAAATTCTCTCTCAGTACATTAACTCAAAAGGAAAACATATTTATAAAACCCAAATCACCAGGTTTAGTACATCCCAGGAAGAGCCCCTTAGTAAACAACAGGAAACAAAATGCTGTATCAGGAACCCAGCCACATACACACAGCAGGTGAGACTCCTCAAGAGTAAGATTGCCAATTGATGTAAATATAGGGTGTCCCCCCCAAAAAGGTACACACTTTAACAGCTGATAACTCACTTAATTTTCACTCTTTTTCAAGTTTAACTGATTTGAAGAAATGGGTGAAGACAGACTAAGCTTTGAATGTAGAAAATTTCTCCACGAGGCTTTTTATGGGGATACACAAAAGTTAAAGTTTAGGGTACACAACGCACAGCAGTTGAGGAACTGAGGGAAGCTGTCGAAAGAGATGCGCACAAATACCAACCGAAGGAAGGATTCTCGGTGTTTGTGACACCACAGCTCGCGTGGTCCAGGTGCTGTTGATGAAGCAATGGAATCACAAACATCGAGAATCGCTGTGTTCTGTGTTTCTGTGCACCCTCTGTCCACAGCGGCCCTGGATGCCTGGACTGTGGCCCACTCTGCACCATGCACTTCATCCTATATGTGTCCCCATAAGGAAGTCCATAGAATACATCTTGGTTCAGAGCTTAGCCTGGCTTCACTCATTACAACAATTCCATTAATCCTGAGGAGTGAAAATTGAGTTATCAGCTGTTAAAGTGTGTGTACATTTTAAGAGGACACCCTGTAGCACAGGGGTGGGAAAACTTTTTGACACGAAGGCCACAATGGGTTCTTAAACTGGACCAGAGGGCCGGAACAAAAGCATGGATGGAGTGTTTGTGTGAACTAATATAAATTCAAAGTAAACATCATTACATAAAAGGGTACGGTCTTTTTTTTTATTTCAATAGTTTTATTCATTTCAAAAATTTTAACAAGAAGAATGTAAACACTAATTATTATAATTTGAAACTTCAAAAAATGGAGGAATCATAGCACAATAACATACCTTATATTGAAGATGGCAAAGGCAAAATAAAATTGCCTAACAAAGGAAAGGTACAAAAGCCTTTCAAATTAAACTTAAATATAATAAAATAATTTAAAACTAAAACAAATAGAAAAGAACAAAATGTGTAAACAGTAAATTAAACATTTTCTTTAGTGCAACTTCCAAATTATGCCCGGGACATAGATGTAGATGGCAATGTAGACTGGGTTGAAAGGTTTTTGGTCTTTAAAACATCAACTTCAGTGGGAACAGTGTTGTTGGTCTCCTTTTTTAGCTAATGCATCAAAGTCTGGAGTTAGTTTTGTTGTGGCTATTCTCAGGATAGATCTGAGGTCTTCGTCAGTTAAGCTGGATCTGTGAGGGACTTTGTTGATGTTCATGACGCTAAATGTCTGCTCACAAACATAGGTTGACCCAAACAGCACCAGTATCTTCTGTGCCATCCTCCGGATGTTTGGAAAAGTGGCTTCATTAAGTGAAGCATAAAAGTCTCTTAGTTTAAGAGAGCTGAATTTCCCCTTTAGGACAAAGTCAGACTGAAGATCGATGAGTTCCAGTTGCACCTCTTCTGGTGCTGTTTCAGGGTTTTGTGACAAAGGACAGGCCACCAGTTGAAGTGACTGGTCAATTTTTTCAACATCAGAAAACCGACGACAGAATTCTGCATGCAGGTCATCCAGTGATTTGCTGTATTTCTTCACGTTTTGGATGGTCTCCTTCTGTGTGGCTAGTGTGGCAAAATGAGTGAAGACTTTGTCTGTAATTTGTCTGGAAAAGAAAATCAGCTTCAATTTAAAGGCTTTCACATTAGTGTACATTTCATGTACATACTGATCTTTTCCCTGTAGCTTCACATTTAGCTCATTCAAATGTGAAAATATATCTACAGCAAATGCAAAGTCACACAGCCAATTCTTGTCACTCAGCTCAGTAAATTCGTCAGACTTCCCCTTTAATTTAAAAAATGCACCAATCTCTTCTTTGAGCTCCCACACTCGTTGGAAAACTTTGCCCAAACTCAACCAGCTGACACGAGAGTGGTAAAGTAAGTCGTGGTGATCCGCATCAGTTTCCTCCAGAAACTTAATAAACTGACGGTGCTGAAGTCCCTTTGCTTGAATGAAATTAACAAGCTTTACGACTGGATTAACAACATGATTAAGTTGTAATATAGACTTGCACAATGATTCCTGGTGAATAATACAGTGAAGAAAAATAACATCTTGGTTAGGGTTCTCCTCTTTCACTTTATCCTGAATTCTTTTTAGCAGTCCAACATTTTTTCCAGTTAAATTTGGAGATCCATCTGTCGTGACATTAGCAAGTTTACTCCATGGTAGCTTCATTTTCTCGATGACAGTAGACACCCGGTCATACAAGTCCTCTCCCCGTGTTTTTCCTTTCAGTGGCTCCATGGCTAAAAACTCCTCCGTAATTTCAAAATTGTCACTAATCCCTCGGATAAAAATTAAGAGCTGAGCAGTGTCCTTTCCGTCATTACTTTCATCCAATGCTAGTGGATAAAACTTAAAGAACTCTGCCTTACTATTTAACTTGCTGGCCAAGTCTTCATCAATCAGTTCCACTCGGCGAGTCACTGTCCTGCGCGATAAGCTGAATTTTTCAAACTTGCCTTTGCTCTCTGGACACAAGAGACCTGCTGTCTCTATCATACATTCTTTCAAAAACTCGCCTTCAGAGAGAGGTTTGCTAGCTTTTGCTAATTTGAATGATAGCATAAAACTTGCTTTGGTAGTTGTCTCTTGAATTGCAGTTTGTCTGTGAAAGACATTTTGCTGAGCCTGTAATTTAGCCATCAACCTCTGTGCAGTAGCCTCCCGTTCTTGAGGTGACTGCTTGCTAGCATAGTTGCCATGCTTTGTGGCAAAGTGACAGCTGAGATTGTACTCTTTGAAGACTGCAAGTGTTTCCTGGCATATCAGACATACCGGCATTGATCGGAATTTGGTGAAAAAATATTTTGTTGTCCACTCCCTCTTAAACACTCGGCATTCACTGTCCACTTTTCTTTTCTTTGGTCCACTCATGTTTAATATTGGGCTAAAACCAACAGTGCCGTTCTCTTATTAAATTCTTTACTAAAATAAGACAGTAAAGTATAAAAAAAATGGTTAAATTTGCTCTACTATAACATTTTTGGTCTTCTAAAAAAAAATATATATATATATATATATATATATATATATATATATATAACAAAATCATCTGAAAAAGTTCAGACATGGGACAGAGGCACACCCTGACCATAGAGAACAACCCCTTTCCTCCATAGGAAACCTGTATATCTTTCACACAGGCCCTTTCTTTATGGTAACACACATAGCTGCACATTTCTGTGTCTTCCAGATACACTTGTATGGGAGGTGCTAGGGCAGTGCAAAACATGGATAACCAGTAGTTACCACTAGCACTTCTGTTACTGGCAAAAAACAGCCGCAATGCACATAGTGTGAAAGAGCCCATTATCAATGTCAGATTGCATCCACTGGACTCTATAAAAACAACCAAGTGCCACTTTTAAATGCCCATTGCAACAGTTTTTCTTATTAAAAGCTGGAAATGGCAGGATATTTATATATATACCCTTACTGTGACAGCCTGGCAGAGCATTACAAAGGAGAAAACCCAGCATCTGGTGATGTCCATAAGTACAAGACTTCAGGCTGTCATTACCAGGAAAGGGTTTCATCCAAGTATTAGATATGAACGTTTGATTTTCAGTTTTTCATTTGTCCAATTACTTCTGAAACCCTGAAATTAAGCGATTTTGTAATAAAATCTTTAGTTCATCACATTTCTATACAATCTTTTTGTTCAACCCACTGAAATAGGGTTTGTTCACACTAGCCGTGCTGCCGTTGCAGTGTGGTGCAGTACTGCAATGCAGCGCAGCTAGGGTTAATGCAGGGTACACAGGTTTCCATCATGTTTGCATTGATGCTAATGTGCAGTGGTGCATGTTAACACAAATGCCCTGTAGCACGCATTTTTACAGGCACAAGGGGGAGAAGCAAACGCAGCGCAAAATGCATTTGTTTTGCTGCTAACACATGCGGTTAGTGGCCACGGTAGCATTACTGATACCGCATCCGTATCAGCAAAAAAATGCAGCCGCAGCATGGCTAGTGTGACATGTCCTCTGTGTGTCTTTTTCCCTGCTGTGCGCGTCTGCAGTGTGAAAAAAAACTGCAGTGGATACAAGCCCTAAAAGCTGAAAGTCTTTGTTGTTTTATTAACAAGTCATTGTGATGTACAGAATGTGGGAACAGGAAAAAATTGTGTTTGAGTAGAGCTCTTAATCTTACCTCAGAAAGGCTCTGATACTGTGCTCTCCAGGGGCGTGTCTCCCTACATCACCGTGTCTATGCATTCCCAGGGTGATGTCAGGAGACGTGTCCGCGGGCATTACAAGGAGCCTCTGGAAGATTGAGAGGTTGTTCCTTCTACTGAATGGGCGGATATAAATCCGCCCACTCAGAAGAAGGAGCTGCGGCTTGCTGGTGAAGGAGCAGAGGGGAGAGCAAGAGAATGCTCCGCTCTTCCGGCTCCGCAGGCCGGATTGAACAGCCGAATGGGCCAGATCCGGCCCGCGGGCCATAGTTTGCCCACGGCTGCTGTAGCACATATATTTTGGGGACACCTTGCAGCACATATATATATCACGAGTGTGTATACCTGTATTTAATATATTAAATTAAGTTTCTAACCCAGGAAGTCACTCAGAAATACTACTACTCGCCTCTTCTATAGCAGAAGCTGGAGCAGGAACTGGCTGAGCAGTTTATCCCCTTTAGCCCGCAGCCTTGCCGACATGGGAACCTCCGTCAACTTAACTATTTTCTCCCTGCACTTAGCAGGCGTTTCATCAATTTTGGGTGCTATTAATTTTATTACCACTATTATTAATATAAAACCACCAGCCCTTTCTCAATATCAAACACCATTATTTGTCTGATGAGTTTTAACTACAATTGTTTTACTCCTGTTCTCTCTCCCAGTCGTAGCTGCTGGAATACTAGTAACAGACTGGAACTTAAACACTACTGTTTTTTATCCTGCTGGAGGAGGAGACCCCATCTTATATCAACATATATTCTGATTTTTTGGTCATCCAGAAGTTTATATCCTTATCCTCCCTGGATTTGGGAGAATAGCTGCGTTCTGTCTTTCTGTGCACCCTCTGTCCACAGCGGCCCTGGATGCCTGGACTGTGGCCCGCTCTGCACCATATACTTACTTCATGTAGTAGCACATTTGCACTATGGCTTTCCTATGGAAGCTGTACTTGCTATTAAAGGTGGATTGATGCACTGATTTCCCTCATCTTCAGGTTATACATTAAACACAACTTGACAGCAAAGATCCATTTCTTGATTACATTTGTAGTCCTTAATATAAACTTTTTCCCCTCAACATTTCTTAGGCTTATCAAAAATACCATGATGCTACTCTGATTACTCAGACACTTATACAACTTGAAATACTGTATCATCTATAGGTTCATTCATTTCACTAATTACTGTTATACTTACAGTCTTCATGATATGAGAAGCATTTGCATCTAAACCATAAGTCTTAATAGTAAAATTACCAACAACTAATCTTGAATGACTACACAGATGTCCTCCACCTTAGCACACATTTGAAGAGCCTACAGACATAAATCCCAAGAAAGAAAGGAAGGAATCAAGCCCTCTTAAATTGATTTCAAGCCAATGTCGTAGGCATACTGTCTTTCTCTAAAATTGAGATATTAGTAAAATTTATATAACTTTGTCAAAATTAAATTATAAGTGGAACCCCTATATATCTCTATGATATATCCATTTCAACTAGGCGTTTAAGACACAGCATCATCAATTATGGAAGAATTATCACACTTCCAGGATCAGACCTTAATAGTTGTTTTCCTAATTAGCTCTCTTGTACTATACATTATTTCACTTATATTGCCATCCTGACTCATGCAAGTACTGTAGATGCACAAGAAGTAGAAACTATCGGAACAATTCTACCAGCTACTATTCTAATTACAATTGCCCTACCTATGAATTCTTTATATAATAGACAAAATTAACAACCCTTCTATAACTATTAAAACAATAGGCCCCCGATGATACTGAAGCAATGAATATACAGATTATGAAGACCTTAATTTTGACTCAAACACAATCCCCACTTCTGACCTAAACCCAGAGAGCGCGGCCTTCTAGAGGTTGATAACCAAGTAGTATTGCCTATAGAGATTACAATTCGAATATTAATCTCACCCAAAGATGTACTACACTCATGAGCTATCCCTGCACTAGGATTAAAAGCAGATGCTATTCTGGGCCCTGCCCAAATCAAACAACACTCCTATCCACCCAACACGGCTTATATTACGGGGAGTGCTCTGAAATCTGTGGATCTATCATAGTTTTATGCCAATCATTATTCAAATAATCCCACTAAAATATTTCAAAAATGATCATCCTCCTTACTATAATTTCATTAAGAAGCTAATTAACATTAACCGTTCAAGTTGGAGAGTGGAAATTTAAACCTTCTTTCTCTCTTTTTTAAATCTTTATTGTTGAAAATATTACATATGTCCCTTTTTATTTTTAACCTATTAATGATATGCCTCAATTAGATACATCAACTTATTTATCACAATTATATCAATAATTCTTAGATTATTTATAACTAGAGGCCCAGTGCATGAAATTCGTGCACTGGATGGGGAGTGTCCCTCATCCCATCTTGCACCCTCTCCAATCTGGGACCCCTTGGGGGATGTCTGACTGCCAGTTTAGGCCCAATCCCTCAGGCCTAAACCGACAGTTGGACATCCCTCTCACAATCTGGGACTGCTGGCTCCTAACCGCTTGCCTGCCTGTCTTCCTGATTGCCCCTAACCGCTTCTGCCTGCCAGCCTGATTAACACCTAACTGCTCCCCTGCTGGCATGCTTGCCCCCAACTGCCCTCCCCTGCCGGCCTGGTCGCCCCCAACTGCCTTCCCCTGCACGACTGGTCCCCACCAACTGCCCTCCCCTGCTGGCATGGTTGCCCCCAACTGCCCTCCCCTGCTGGCCTGATCTCGCCCCCAATGGCCCTCCCCTTCCAGCCTGATCTCGCCCCCAACTGCTCTCCCCTGCTGGCCTGATTGCCCCCAACTGCCCTTCCCTGCCAGCCTGATCACCCCTAACTGCCTCTGCCTGCCTGATCACTCCTAACTGCCCTCCTCTGCCAGCCTGATCTCGCCCCCAACTTCCCTCCTTTGCTGGCCAATTTGGTTCTGATTGGTCGGTTTCTTTTTTTTAAAAAAATATATTTTATTGATTTTTCACAGAGAGGAAGGGAGAAGGATAGAGAGCCAGAAACATCAATGAGAGAGAAACATCGATCAGCTGCCTCCTGCACACCTCCCACCGGGGATGTGCCCGCAACCAAGGTACATGCTCTTGACCAGAATCAAACCTGGGACCATTCAGTCCACAGGCTGACGCTCTATCCACTGTGCCAAACTGGTTAGGGCTGATTGGTTGGTTTCTATGCCAGTCAGCATCAAAAACTCCACCTCCTAGGCAGCCATTGGCTCCTCGCAATTCACCCAGATTTAGTTCTGATTGGTCGGTTTCTATGCCAGTCAGCATCTTTGGGCCTATCTCCAGGCCTGATCTTAGAGGCACAGCTGATTAGCAGCTGCCCCAGGCTGTTGGTGAGCAGCTGTACTGCTGACCTCTGAGAGAGAGAGAGAGGCTTGGCTGCTGGCGAGGCAGAGAGAAGCAGGGTGTGATCACCCTGCTTCTCTATCCGGGCTTCGCCAGCAGCCGCTGCCACTGCTGATGAGCCCCACCTCTCTCTCTCTGAGAAGTAAGCAGTTCAGCCCATTCACCTGCTGCACGCACATCCTGGTGAACGGTCAAGCCTCCCAGTTGTTGCAGATGTGACGGACCCAGGGTTTTTATATATTAGGATAATACAACTTAAAATTTCAAAACACTTACTATTCAAACCAAGAACCTCTAACAACTAAATTGCTAAAACTTTCAACCCTTTGAGAAACTAAATGAACTCAAATCTATTTGCCTTTTTCATTACCCCTATGATAACAGGCTTACCCTTTGTCATTTTAATTATATTTCCAAATATGCTCTTTCCATCAACTACATAGCTTGTATTAGTAACCTCCTAGTCACAATTCAACAATGACTTATTCATTAACAACAACACAAATATTAATTCATAGTAAAAAGGGCCACACTTGAAAGCTTATATTAATCTTACTAATTATATGTTTTGGTTTAACAAACATTAGATCTTTTAGCCCATTCATTTACTCCTACTGCTCAACTCTCAATGAATCTTGGAATAGCTTTCCCTCTACTAGTATGAGCTCACAGTAATTTTTGGCTTTTGACATGAAACCAAAGCACACTTGCACACTTTTTACTACGAAGAACCCCAATTCCCTTTATCTCCATATTAGTAATCCTCAAGACAATCAGTCTATTCATGCAACCAATAGTACTAGCAGTACAACTGACAGCCAACATTACTGCAGATCACCTACTTATCCACTTAATGGGAGAGCAACCCCAGCTGTAATAAGCATTAGTATAACCAGCGCCCTCATGACATTGATTGTTCTTATCCTATTAACTATTCTAGAATTTGCAAGTAGCTCTAATTAAAGCTTATGTATTCACCTTACTGGTTAGTCTTCATCTTCATGACAATGGTTAGTGACCCACCAAATGCACGCATACCACATAGTCATCTCAAGCCCCTTATGACTTACAAGAGCCCTATCAGCCCTCGTCATAACAGCAGGCTTAGTTATATGATTTCACTTTAACTCACCATTATTATTAACTGTAGATCTGGTTACTAATATATTAACCATTTACCAGTGATGATGAGATATTGTTTGAGAAAGCACATTTTAAGGCCATCATACACCAATTGTACAAGAAGGACTCCATTACAACATAACTTTTTAATTTATCGTCTCTGAAGTATTTTTCTTTTCAGGATTTTTCTGAGTTTTCTATCATTCAAAGCTAGTCCATACTCCAGAACTAGGTGATTATTGATCCCCATCAGGCATAAACCCTCTTAATCCCTTAGAAGTACCTAATCTACATACATCTGCTCTGGCATCTCTATCACTTCAGCTCATTATAGTTTAATATTAGGGAGCTGCAAGCACATGGTTCAACACTATTCATTATGATTTGTGTAGCCTTGTACTTCACATTACTTCAAACCTCAGAATACCACGAAACATCATTTTCTATCTCAAACAGTGTCTACAGGTCAAGGTCCTTTATAGCCACAGGCTTTATTGGCTCTACTTTCCTTATTGAATGCCTCCTACAACAACTAAAATTCCATGTCACATCTCATCATTTTGAATTTGAAGCTGCTGCCTGATAATGACACCTTGTAGATGTCATATGACTACTCTTATATGTCCCTATTTATCGAAGAGGATCCTATTCTTTTAGTATTAATTAGTACAACTGACTTCCAATTTTTACCAGTTTTGGTAAAATCCAAAAAAGAATAATTAACCTTGTACTTACTTTATTTATCAATACTAGCATCTTTACTTGTAATAATCACATTTTATCTTCCCCAAACAAATGTTTATGCCAAAAAAATCAAGCCCTTATGAATGTGGTTTTGACCCAAGAAATGCTAAAGGGGTTGTTGTAAAAAGAATAAATAGAAAGAGAAGGAGGAACACAGGCTTAAAGAATAAAAATGGTAACAAACAAGTACCTATCAAGTACCTTAAATGTAAATGGATTAAATGCTCCAATCAAAAGACACAAGGTAACTAAATGAATACAAAAACATGACCTATATATATGCTGTCTACAAGACACCCACCTTAGAAAAAAGGACTCACACAAACTGAAAGTGAAGAGATGGGAAAAAAAATTCCAGGAAAATAGAAATGAAAAGAAAGCTGGGGTAGCAATACTCATATCTGACAAAATAGACTTCAAAGTGAAGGCCATAATAAGAGATAATGAAGGCCCCTCCATAACACTAAAGGGATTGATACAACAAGAAAATATAACTCTCGTAAACATGTATGCACCCAATACAGAAGCACCCAAGTACATAAAAAAAACTCCTGGATGAGATCAATAGTAATACAATCATAGTAGGTGACTTTAACACCCCACTGACATCACAGGATAGATATTCTAGACAAAAAAAATCAATAAAGAAATAGCGACCTTAAGTGACACACTAGATCACATGGAATTAATTGACATTTTCAGGACATTTCATTCTAAAGCTAAAGAATATACATTCTTCTCAAGTGCACATGGGACATTTTTAAAGATGGGCCACGTGTTAGGACACAAGCTAAGTCTCTACAAATTCAAGAATATTGAAATAATATCAAGCATCTTCTCAGACCACAATGGCATGAAATTAAAAATCAGCTACAATAAAAACACTCAAAAACAATCAAACACATGTAGACCAAATAGCATGCTATTAAATAATAAATGGGCTACCAAAGAGATCAAAGAAGAAATAAAACACATACTGGAAACAAATGAAAGTGAACACACAACAAACCCAAATCTCTGGGACACAGCAAAAGCAGCCTTAAGAGGGAGGTTCATAGCACTACTGGCCAACCTAAAATAAATAAATAAATAAAAAATAAGAAGAAAGAAAGAAAGAAAGAAAGACTTGTAATCAGTTATATAACCCTAAAACTTAAAGAATTAGAAAGAGAACAACAAGAAAAGACCAGAGTAAGTAGAAGGAAGGAAATACTAAAGATCAGAGTAGAAATAAATGACATAGGGTCTAAAACAAAACAAAACAAACCAACAAAAGATCAATAAAACCAAGAGCAGGTTCTTTGAAAGGATAAACAAGATTGATGAACTTTGAGCCAGAATCATCAAGAAATAGAGAGAGCCCAAATAAATAAAATTAGAAATGAAAAAGGTGAATTAACCACTGACCCCACATAAATACAAAGAATCATAAAAAATACTATGAATGCCTTTATTCCAAAGTAATGGAATAAAGGACCTGGACAAAATGGACATATTCTTAGAAAAATTCCAATCTTCCAAAACTCAATCAGGAAGAATCAGAAAATTCTGATAGGCCAATAA